>NC_081351.1:15361726-15380094 GCF_029784015.1 Lycium ferocissimum
GGCTCGTACGCTTCAGCGGCAAGTCCATCGCCCGGTGTCGCCGTTCGAGTGCGGTGTCGGCTAAAAGGTGCACCGACACCGTGACTTTCTAGCCCAATATTTATCCGATCCGATTTTCGACCACCCCATGACCATCTCTCTCGTACTCGTATACCTAGTCCCACATAAAAACGCGCTACGAACTTGCTTGTGGCCTCAAAAGTCCCAACGGAGGCCTCGTTGATCAAGTCAACCACCGATGCTTTGATTCCCAATTCTAATCCAAGTCCCGAAATGTGCCTGAATGCATTGGAAACTGAACCAAATATTCATATAGGTTCTAAACGACCATCCTAAACTCTCAAAATCTATAAAATTCCAAAGTAGGTCTGTTTACCCAAAAGTCAACCTCGGGTAAACCCTTTTTCACTTCAAGTCTATATTTTTCCCAAAATTGCTCGAATCCAGTCTAGACACCTCGAGAAGCGTGTCAACGGTCCTCTCGGATCAAAAGTGAGCCAATCGATGATTGGGAATGGGAGAAAGTGCCAAAAGAACTATAACAACCAAACGGGTCATTACACTGTTATACCTCGAAAAAATTTAGCATCGTTTGTGGTATAAGTAAAGTAAAGTAAGCTCGAAGAGGTCATGAGACCCTTATAAGGTTAAATAATAATTATAACAAGTTCTAAGCAAGTGTCTAAAGGTTCCGGGATCAAGCGAATCGAAGAAATTAAATTAGTCAAAAATTTGGGAAAACTTGGACAGGAAAATTTGGTACAACTTGAGAGAGGTATATCTTCTAGAATATGAGGCGTTATGGAATTCACAACCTATGCAAATTAAAGTTCAGAGAGTTTTCTTTCCAATGCAACTGACAGATTGCAAATTCGAGACGTACTATGGAAGATACGGCCTGTACAAAATTGTCTGATTCTTCTGTGTAATTCGATGGACCCTCGAATAACGACAGTATCATCGATGCTGCAGTCGAATTGAGGCGGAGGAACCGACCTTGGGGGTTATAAAAAAAACCACTCCACCCCTTCTCTACCATTCTACAACCTTCCATCACCCCTGCGTACCTCTATATATGTTATATCCCGTATTTTCGCGTATTCGGGAAAAGTGGAAATAATTTGGCTTGTAAGGAATAAGGTAATAATTGATTTTATTTAGCACTTGATTTGTTTACGGAAGAATATTAATATGGAAGTGTTGAGGAAGGCTAGGGGCAAAATTGGAATTCCGAAACTTAGTTCGGGAATTACAAAATGTGATCCATAAGTCATTGGGCTAAAAAAAAATGATGAAAAATTTTAGGCCCAAGTGCATGGGGTGGCCGGCCACATGGCCAAGCCCACCAAAAATTTAATATTTTTTCCATGTGCTAAATTACTTATAAAGGGATCATTTATCCCTTAGAAGATTCATGAAACAAGAAGAGAAAAACAAAGCACAAAGAAGAGAAAAAAAAATTAAGAGCCTATTCGGCCAACAAGAAGAGAAAAGGAAAAAATTTCTAGCCTTCAACTTTGGTCTTAAAATCTTCTTCTTCTTGAATTCTTAATGAGTTGGGGATGCTCTTCGACGTGGTACAATTAGTTTAGCGAGAAAACCACGTTTGCGGCAAGTGGAAGGTTGGAGAAAAGGTAAGAATTTTATGTTTTTATGATGTTATGAAGGTTTGTTTGTGTTGTAGTATATAGCAATGAGTAGAAACTATGGAAATATGGAAGTTTGCAAGATGGGTATATATATGTAGAGGTGGCCGTATATGTGTATGTTGTTGTATACATATGATGAGTTGAATTTCATGTTATGTTCTAGTTGTGGTTGTAGTGTACTTTATATTGGAAAATGGAAGTTGAATGAATTTGGTTAAAGTGAAAATGAGGTGTTGGCCGTGTGGTGCATAGTAAAGAAATGGGAATGAATTAATTTTGTTTAATATGTTAGTTGTGTTGTTGTGATCCTTATAGTGTAAAGGAAGGAAAAATGGTTTAGGTTGGCATTGAAATGGAGTGTGGAAGATTATGACATATTAGTATGATTTTATGATATTATGGAAATGAAGTGGTTAAGGTGCAAATATGATTATTGTTATTGATGAAATGGAATATGGAAATATGTTATGAATATGTATGTTAAAGATTAGAAGTATTGGATAAACTATGGTTTCGGTGGAAAGTGTGTATATTTTGTATATCTTGTGTATATAGCGTAGAAATGATATGAAATGTTTCCGAATGGCATTGTAATGATTTTGATTAAGTGATGAATGTGAGTATGGTGGTGTTGATTTGAAAATTTGAAGTCGGGATGGAAGTTATTGCATTATGTTAAGAGAAGACTAGTTGTGTATTGTATTGTGTTGTGTTGTGGTTGTTGATGTTCTTGGTGTTGTTGTTGGGTTGTTGTTGATCATTTTGAGCCGAGTTGAATCTCGGGGATGCTATATGTATAGGGGAGGTGCTGCCCAAATTGTTATAGAACAATATTGGTTAAGCTTGGAAATTGTAAGTCTCATGAATAGTAGCTGGTCAATGTGACCATTTGCAGATTTTTGGCGAAACGGGAAGTGAATTTGGAAAAGCGTAAGAGGCCAATAAGGTATGTAAAGCACTTCCTTTCCTTTTTTGGCATGTCCTAGGTGTGTTAGGCTTTGATTCGAGCTTGGGGCGACCTACTCTTAAAAACCCAAGTTTGAATTTAACTCTTTTTCATTCAATAGAATTGAACTAAGAACTCATGTTTTGTTCAAATGATCGTTTAAACAATTAGAACTTGTCCAAATGGAATTAGATGGCCTTGAATCTTTCATAAGTGATATAATGCCAAAACATGACGTAAATTGGGTACACCACCTCAACTTGACCGAGGTGGGCCCACGTATTCCGAGATTTCCTTATGATTTGTTCCGTTTGACTTATTTAAGCGAAACTTCAAAAGAAACTTTTGGTTATTACCTTAATTACTAAAAGATAGTTGTTTGACTATTCCATTGAGTTGTATAACATGTTTTGACATGAAATGACCGCAAAAAGCTTACTTTGACTTACTAATTGTGATCAATCTAAAACTTGCTTATGCATTACTACCGAATGTCATATGTAAACACATTTGTCCTCGAATTGTGGAAAGTAGTCTCTGTTAATGTGTTTATTTTTGTTTGTGCATATGATTACATGGGTACTATCGTGATACTTATATGATTGATTCACCGAGTCCCGAAAGGGCGTACGTATTCGTGCGATTCCTTTGCATTGTTCACGCCCGAAAGGGCCGGGTATGTTATACATATATATATACTTGTGATTATTCACGGGGAGTCCCGAAAGGGCCGCGATTCCTTTCACCGAGTCCCTCACTAAAGGGCCGGGCACGTTACATATATATGCGACATTTCACCGCGTCCCTCGCTAGAGGGCGGGGCATGTTATGTATATATATGATGATATTATGACATGACACGGATGATATATGACACATGATTTTGAAAAGCATGATTTACGTTCTCCGTCTTTTATGTGTTGATACTATATTTGTTCGTGTCCCCTTATTTCCGCTTATGATCGCGCGGTTTCTTTTTTGTATTCTATGCTTTACATATTCGGTACATTTTCGTACCGACCCCCTCTTCTTGTAGAAATTCGGGGGTGCGTTTCGTGCCGCGCGGTACGATACACGTTTGAGCGGGCCATGTACTTAGGTTCCCCGTTCGGCTATCTTGAAGAGCTCCTTCTGCCCGAGCCTATATATTTTGGTATATACTTTCTTTTGTTACACTTGTGTATATTTGTTCAGGGTACGGCGGGGCCCTGTCCCGTCATATGACATTGTTACTCTGTGTAGAGGTCGGTAGACATGTCTGTGGGTGTGGCGATAACTGTACAGCTAAGTGCACGTATTGTATGTTTGGGCGGTTTATTCACCGCGGCAGCCTTGTCGGCTCGCCTATATACGTATATATGGACATGTTGGCCCGGTGTGGCCTTTGTTGGTATTTTCTATGTGCAGGTAAATTTTGGTTAGTAAGAAAACAGAGGAAACTGCCCAAAGTTTTTCTAAATTTGAGTTACTATTTTTGGCTTTTGGTACGTACGGGTGCCCGGTTCGGGGCGCTAGTCACGGCCTACGGGGTTGGGTCGTGACAAAAGTGGTATCAGAGCGGTTAGTCCTCGGAATGTCTACAGACCGTGTCTAGTAGAGTCCTGTTTATCGGTGTGTTGTGCACCACATCTATAAACAGGAGGCTACAGGACATTTAGGATACTACCCTTCCTTCTGATCTTAGATCGTGCGATAGAGCGGTCTTATCAGGATGACTTCCTCCCCAACGAATTGTTATGTTTTCGCGATGCCTCCGAGGAAGGCGACGTTGCCCGAAGGGCAAGTCTACGAGCGCATAGGAGAGACGGTCGGGGCAGAGAGTTACTAGGGCCCATGCCCAGCCCGAGCCGGAGATTGTGCCCCGGTCGGCGGTTCGCCGCCCCCGTCACTATCGAGGGACGGAGCAGCGGCAGGTGCGGACGAGGAGGCGGCCCACCGCCCCCCCCGAGGCTCCGAGCCTCCCTCGGCAGGGGCGGAGGATAGGGCCATGCGGGACGCGGTCCGGTTGTTGACTAGGATTGTGGCGGGGCGAGGTCCCGCAGACGGTTTAGGGGGTGATTATGTGAACGGACGTGACGGTCGAGGGGCTCGATATTTCTTGACCGTAATCCGCCGCGAGTTTTTCGGGTCAAAGCCGAAGAGGACCCTCGGGAGTTCATAGAGAGATGCGGCGCACGCCGCGGACTTGTCGGGGCCTCCGAGACCGAGTCGGTGAGTTCGCGTCGTATCGGCCGCACGATATAGCGGCCAATTGGTTTGAGTCTGGGAGTTATCGAGGGCGTGAATGCTCCCCCGGCGGTATGGGATGAGTTTGTGGAGGCCTTTCTTGGCCACTTTCTACCTCCGGAGACGAGACGCGCCGGGGTTCACGAGGTTTATACATGCGACGAGCGGAGGCGGTAGGAGTGTTCGGGAGTACAGCCTGGAGTTTGATTCTTTGGCTAGATACGCGCCTCATATTGTGGCTGACATGACTGACAGAGTGCACCAGTTTGTGATGGGGCTGGATAGTTATCTGATTGACAGCTGTATGGCGATGGCTTCCCAGCCCGGCATGGATATTGCACGGGTACAGGTGCATATGCCCGGGCGTGGAGGAGCGACAAGGGCGCCGGCCCGATAGGAGTTATGACGGGGCCGCCCGAAGGGGCTAGATCGGCGGGATATTCGGGAGTCTCGGGGGCGGACGGCCTCGGCGGACGTACGGGGTATTCGTCCCGGCCGGCGCGAGTGCACCCCCCGCCGTTTTCGGATAGGAGATTTGACGGTACGGGGTATTCGGGAGTCGGACGAGCTCCCGGGGCTTCGGGGTCACGGACACGCGAGTTCGGGTCCCCGGTCGAGGCCATCTATGCCTCGGTGTTCTCGTTGTGGTAGGCCTCGCTTTGGGGAGTGTCGTTTTGCCACGGTGCTTGTTATTTTTGCGGCCGTCCGGGAGGGATTGCGGGAATGTTCGGCGGTGCCCCTCTTTGGGTCGGGGGCGGATATCTTCGGCACCCCGGCGGGCCGCGGGAGAGGTCGCCGCGGCGAGCCTCCAGTTCTAGCGGTCCTTCGAACCGCACATATGCTCTGATTAGCCGGCAGGACCAGGATGCAGCACCAGATATGGATACAGGTATATGAGCCTTTATTATAATATTTTTATGTATGTATGTGCAATTACCATGTGTGAATGTTATTAGCGGTAGGTAGAAACAGGGGCCGATAACCGAGTATGTATAAATAACGGCGGTTAAGGTGTGTCCATTGCTATTGGGAACCCGCGAGACTAAGACGAAGAATGGTTTTACCCATAGATGATAATGAATAGGGAAAATCGAGTGAAGGGTAAAATGGTAATTGTGTCACGAAGGCATCCGGAAACCTGTCAAGACTTTGCTTTACTCTAAGTTACACGACGAAGGTCGTGCGGTGAAGAGAACGCGATTATGCTAACGCTAGGGCACTGTATTTCGTCGTAGTCCCGCAGTTAAGCGTGCTAGAGCGAGGGAAATTCCAGGATGGGTGACCCCCTGGGATGTTTTTTTTTTGAAAGCCTTATAATTTCAGCCGGAGAAGTAAATGGGGAGCTAGAGTAGTCTAAAGGGACTTAGAATATACTGAGTAGACGAATATTTTAGGAGGTCGCATAAGTCGGAGAGGACTAGACCGGGAAAAAGAAAGAAGAGTGCGTCACGGACACGGAATTAGGGTGGGTTTAGGTAGTGTTTAGGGATCTTTTGAGAGTGGGATGTCGGCAAGTGTGTGTATATGTGCGGGAAAGCGTGTGATACCCATGACTATGTTAGCGAGTGTACGTATTCGGTAACCAATGCAACGGTATATGGAAGGTGTTAATCGGACAGGATACCGAAATTCGATTGAAAAGAAAACAACTAGCGCAAATGTCCTAAGTAAGCTGATGTAGTTTTCACGACAAGTTAAGCTCAGGAAGTGTTAATACAATAATACATGGAAGAAGGAAAGATGAAAAGGGTCAACGGCACGGGAATCGGAATGTCGGAACAAAAATGTTGCTTGATTGAGATTAGAGAATATGGATATGGGGCAAGCATAATCAAGTAATGATAAACACACCCCAAAAAGGGGGGAAGTGGGTACAAGAAACCCAACTATTGAGTAGAGACAATTAACACCACAAATACGAGATACGGAGACTCGGGCTATAAATAGGATTCCTCGTTGAGACAAGACAGAAAAATCTAGAAGCTAAGATGGTGATTGAGACAGCGGGTGGAAGCGATGTGGAGGTCTTAAACGACGATTTGGACAACGGCAAGGTGGGATTAGAGAACAATACGGCAAAAGAACGATAATGAATAACTTACGGTGATGTTGTGAGGAAAAATACAATATGGTGTGAGATCAAAGGTTGAGATGTGGCCGAAGGGGAGATAAGGAGGTTAATTGATAGTGATGATACGTTCTATAGATGGATGGTAAGGAAAACCCCCGAGATACTTATCCGACCTTACGGGACTAGTTGAACATTCGAGGACGAATGTTCTAAAGGGGGGAAGGATGTTATATCCCGTATTTTCGCGTATTCGGGAAAAGTGGAAATAATTTGGCTTGTAAGGAATAAGGTAATAATTAATTTTATTTAACACATGAGTTGGTTACGGAAGAATATTAATATGGAAGTGTTGAGGAAGGCTAGGGGCAAAATTGGAATTTCGAAACTTAGTTCGGGAATTACAAAATGTGATCCATAAGTCATTGGGCTCAAAAAAAATGATGAAAAATTTTAGGCCCAAGTGCATGGGGTGGCCGGCCACATGGCCAAGCCCACCAAAGGAATTTAATATTTTCCATGTGCTAATTACTTATAAAGGGATCATTTATCCCTTAGAAGATTCATGAAACAAGAAGAGAAAAACAAAGCACAAAGAAGAGAAAAAAAAATTAAGAGCCTATTCGGCCAACAAGAAGAGAAAAGGAAAAAAATTTCTAGCCTTCAACTTTGATCTTAAAATCTTCTTCTTCTTGAATTCTTAATGAGTTGGGGATGCTCTTCGACGTGGTACAATTAGTTTAGCGAGAAAACCACGTTTGCGGCAAGTGGAAGGTTGGAGAAAAGGTAAGAATTTTATGTTCTTATGATGTTATGAAGGTTTGTTTGTGTTGTAGTATATAGCAATGAGTAGAAACTATGGAAATATGAAAGTTTGCAAGATGGGTGTAGATATATATAGGTGGCCGTATATGTGTATGTTGTTGTATACATATTGATGAATTGAATTTTATGTTATGTTCTAGTTGTAGTTGTAGTGTACTTTATATTGGAAAATGAAAGTTGAATGAATTTGGTTGAGGTGAAAATGAGGTGTTGGCCGTGTGGTGCATAGTAAAGAAATGGGAATGAATTAATTTTGTTTAATATGTTAGTTGTGTTGTTGTGATCCTTATAGTGTAAAGGAAGGAAAAATGGTTTAGGTTGGCATTGAAATGGAGTGTGGAAGATTATGACATATTAGTATGATTTTATGATATTATGGAAATGAAGTGGTTAAGGTGCAAATATGATTATTGTTATTGATGAAATGGAATATGGAAATATGTTATGAATATATATGTTAAAGATTAGAAGAATTGGATAAACTATGGCTTCGGTGGAAAGTGTGTATATTTTGTATATCTTGTGTATATAGTGTAGAAATGATATGAAATGTTTCCGAATGGCATTGTAATGATTTTGATTAAGTGATGAATGTGAGTATGGTGGTGTTGATTTGAAAATTTGAAGTCGGGATGGAAGTTATTGCATTATGTTAAGAGAAGACTAGTTGTGTATTGTATTGTGTTGTGTTGTGGTTGTTGATGTTCTTGGTGTTGTTGTTGGGTTGTTGTTGATCATTTTGAGCCGAGTTGAATCTCGGGGATGCTATATGTATAGGGGAGGTGCTGCCCAAATTGTTATAGAACAATATTGGTTAAGCTTGGAAATTGTAAGTCTCATGAATAGTAGCTGGTCAATGTGACCATTTGCGATTTTCGCGAAACGGAAGTGAATTTGGAAAGGCGTAAGAGGTCAATAAGGTATGTAAAGCACTTCCTTTCTTCCTTTGGCATGTCCTAAGTGTGTTAGGCCAAGGTTCGAGCTTAGGGGGACGACTCACTCTTAAAAACCCAAGTTTGAATTTAACTCTTTTTCATTCAATAGAATTGAACTAAGAAACTCATGTTTTGTTCAAATGATCGTTTAAACAATTAGTACTTGTCCAAATGGAATTAGATGGCCTTGAATCTTTAGTACATGACTCCATCAGGCCTAACGATGACAAATTGGGTACACCGCCTCAACTTGACCGAGGTGGGCCCACGTATTCCGAGATTTTTTGATTTGTTTGACGTACTTAAGCGAAACTTAAAGAAAGCTTTTGGTTATTACCTTAATTACTAAAAGATAGTTGTTTGACTATTCCATTGAGTTGTATAACATGTTTTGACACGTGAAACGACCGCGGAAGCTCATAACTTTCACTTACTAATTCCGATCAATCTAAAACTTGCTTATGCACTTCTGAATGTTTGTAAACACATTTGGTCCTCGAATTCCGGAAAGTGTGGTTAATTATTTGTTATGTGCATATGATTACATGGGTACTATACGTGATACTTATATGATTGATTCACCGAGTCCGGGCCGGGGCACGACCGAGTCCCGAAAGGGCCGGATACATATATATATACGATGATGTGATTATTCACCGAGTCCCGAAAGCGGTCGGCACGACCGAGTCCCTCATAAAGGGCGGGCACGGTACGCATGCGACATTTCACCGAGTCCCTCGCTAGAGGGCCGGGTATGTTATGTATATATGATGATATTATGACATGACACGGACATATATGACACACGATTTAAGGCAAGTCTTCTCGATTCTCCGTCTTCGATTTGTGTTGATACTATATTTGTTTCTGAACCCCGTATGATTATGATTCATTTCTTTTCGTATTCTATGCTTTACATATTCAGTACATTTTCCGTACTGACCCCCTCTTCTTCGGGGGCTGCGTTTCGTGCCGCGCAGGTGCTGATACACGTTTGAGCGAGCCGCCAGCTTAGGTTCCCTGTTCAGCTATCTTGAAGAGCTCCCTTGCCCGGAGCCCAGATTTTGGTACAGCCTTTTGTTACACTTGTGTATATTTGTTCAGGGTACGGCGGGGCCCTGTCCCGTCATATGACATTGTTACTCTGTGTAGAGGTCGGTAGACATGTCTGTGGGTGTGGCGATAACTGTACAGCTAAGTGCACGTATTGTATGTTTGGGCGGTTTATTCACCGCGGCAGCCTTGTCGGCTCGCCTATATACGTATATATGGACATGTTGGCCCGGTGTGGCCTTTGTTGGTATTTTTGTGTGCGGTAAATTTTGGTTAGTAAGAAAAACAGAGGAAACTCTGCCCAAGTTTTTCTAAATGCCTGAGTTACTATCTTTGGCTTTTGGTACGTACGGGTGCCCAGTTCGGGCGCTAGTCACGGCCTACGGGGTTGGGTCGTGACAATATACTCCCTCCAAGACATTTTACTCACTTGGTTATTAGTCACTACAAATTTATACGCTAATTAGCTCGGGAAGCTTGTGACAGCATCATAGTATCGTAATTGTTCTTTGGAACGGAATAGGGGAAGGCGAGATCACTTGTTCGAGGCTAACTAGGATCAACCCAAGCTTAGTAAGGTAAGGTCTTCCTTTATATCCATGGAATTAAGTTGGTTCAAGTTATATTCACTAAATTATAACGTATTTAGTCGGATTGAGTGAAAGATGGCACAACCCCATATTGAATATTATTGATTGAGTAATATAGATATGGGATTGACCTTGATAATGCATGTATTGAGTATATTGAAGTTGTAATTATGAGTATGACACGTATTAAGCCGAGTTGGGATAAACTTGTATTGGATGTGGTTGATTAAGTGATATGAACATTGAATTGAATAATATGCTATGGATGTTGATTGGGATGTTGTTGTACCCTTGGGAACGTAGTAAAAACAGATGAAATGCTGCCTAATAAGTTGGTATTTTACCAACTTATTTCTTCTTTAATCTTAGATTGTTGCTATGTTTTGATTGAGAAAATAGTGCATTTAATGTCGTTTACTTTCATTTTATAGGTTCATATGATTGAGAAGAGCTTTGGAAGAAACCAAGTGAAAAACAAGTCAAAAAGAGACCAAATCGAAGAAAACTGAAAAAGTGGCAAAAAATGCAAAAATGG
Organism: Lycium ferocissimum; assembly: GCF_029784015.1. Taxonomy (NCBI): domain Eukaryota; kingdom Viridiplantae; phylum Streptophyta; class Magnoliopsida; order Solanales; family Solanaceae; genus Lycium; species Lycium ferocissimum. Next base: position 15,372,554 of record NC_081351.1, read on the forward strand.
GACGGATTTACAAAAACTGACCAGAGTTGCAAAAATCGAAAATCAGGGGCTGTTTTGGTTTAATTTTGAGTGGGAAAGTTTTGAGACTACAAAAGCAAGACTTGAAGGCATTGTTTTTCATCTTTGGCCATTTTAACACAAGTTTATGAGACTAGGGTTCATCAGCCACACCATTGAAAGAGAAGATTGGAGCACTTTAATGATAAATTTCTTAACTGTTTCTTCAATTCCTTGATTTGTATTGTATATCTAAGTGTGTAGAATTTTATCCATCACTTTAATCTTGTTTATGAAAATATTCATTTGCAAAGTTGGATGAAATCTCTTGGTATGCTTATGTATTGAGTGATTTTCATTTCTATTGAAGTGGGTCTTTGTTTTTAATTAATCTTGTTCTTTAACGTTTCTTAAGGGATTAACTAACCCTATGACTCACCTATTTACTTCGATTTGAGCTCGAGAGAGGAAGATTGAGATTGGGAAAGATTAATTAACAAGAATTTGGGTCTTTAAAACCCATCTAATAACTTAAGCTGGAGATAGGAAAGTTACTTGAGATTATATTGATTGTGCTTAATATCACATTCTAAGGCTTGAAAAAGCTTAGAGTCAAATTCATTGATTTGGTCGAGAGACTTTTGATGAGATTTTAGAGATCATTATCTAATTAGCATAAACTCACTCTTAGTTGTAAAATCATGAAATACATTGGATCGTTACTTGAGCGTAATTTCCTTTGTATCCATACTTGTGGCCATTGATCATGTTACCGCTTTCTAGTTAGTTTCATTTTTGTTAGTTGTTAAACCAAAAAATTAAATATTGAAAAGTGTTTGGCTTAGCTTAGTTGGTGATAATCCCATACTTGTTTAAATTGCCTATTATATTATTCCCTGTGGGATTAACCCCGACTCATAGTTGGGTAAATTATATTGCATACGACCGTGTACGCTTTCTCTTTGAGGAGTGGATTTGGACGTTATCAATTTTGGCGCCGTTGCCGGGGAATAATTTGGTGTATTTCGGTTAGTTTGGGATTTAAGCTTGCTTGCTTTGGTCCAAACTTGTGAATATGTGTTTGTGATTTTTCGTGTTTCTTTGTGTTATTTTTTTTAATTTTTGTTATTTATTTTTGTACTTGTGTCACTATGGCATCATGGAATGAAAATGGAAATGATGGTTGCAACCCATATTTTGATGACCCATGTCCATATTGTGGAGGACCCCACTTTTAGGAAGATTGTGAAAATGCTCCCGGGAGAGAGATGTGTGCACCGTCTCAATTCTATGATGGGAATATTTGCGATATATGTGGTGGTCAAGGTGGACATTAGGGTGATTGTCCCAATTATTTTGCTCTCCCTCCCCCAACTTGTTCTAACAAAAATGCTAGTTGTGCTTTTGAGTTTGATAGGGACAATGACATGGCAAATGAAGGACAAAGTGCCGGATTTGAAGGCATCATGGCAATGCTCCAAACATACTTAGATCGGGAAGCTAAAATGGAGGAAGAGCGAAAACTCGTCCAATAATCCATTTTAGGAAATGGAGAAGCTATGAAAAGAATGAATGATTCATTTGAGGATGTCAATTCCTCAATTGTCATGGAAGTGTCTACTCCTCAAAATGAATTGGTTGAAGAAGATTTTCAAATTTGAAAGATGAGCTCGACAATTCTTGTGACCACAACGAAAGTTGTGAAAGTGAAGAAGTAGTTCAACTTGAAGAAGAGCAAAATCTTGAAGAAGAAATCTCCAATTCTCAAAAATAAGAAATTGAGGAAATAATAAATAGCATAATGGGGAGGAGTGAAAAATATGGGCACATTGTGGCCAAATGGTGGGAAGAAGTTTAATATGGAGATGATGAAACTATCCAAAACATGGATTTCACCATGGGAGAATTTTTACAAGCTTTAGATGACTCTCACAATGAAGAAAAACTTGACAAACTAGAAATTGTGAGCCAAGATTGGCTTATGAATCAAGCTCAACAACTTTGAGTCTATGAGGATCACCGTGAAGGCATTTCATGGATGATGAAAGAATTTTTAAAAACTCATGTTGAGCAAAATCAAGAAGTGGAGCGACTTGAATTTGCTATCCGGGAATTGGATGCCGAATTGAAAGCAAAAAAAGGAATGTGATGCTCAGTATCAAAAAGCCACGGAGTGTAATTTTTAGTTTGTTTCCAATGAAGAAGAGATCAAGATTGATTTTCAAGGGCTAATGGTGAATTGCCAACCGACCAACCCAAAAATAATACAAGATGCTGAGATTAAAGAAATGATACTAGAGTTGCATAAAAAAGTTCATGAAATGGTTTTGGAAAACTAGTTCATTTTTGGGGGAGGATGTCAAAAATAGAGCGAATTTGAAATTGAAGCGCATTGGATCACATTCCAACCATTTTCCAACATTGTCCTTGGTTGATGATATGGAAGTTGAACTAACCAAGCCTATGAAGGATTTTGAAAATGAAGAAGAAAGCGTTTTCATTTTGGAGTTTTTCATGCCAAGAAGACGAAATGACATGCCTCACTTAAAGGCCAAGAAGTGCAAAATGCGATGCTCGAAAGTTGGCCTCTTTACTTCCCTACCACCGCCCCATGAGCATCATCATAATCTTGATTCAAAGTTTGGGAGATAATTAATATCCTCCAAGCGCTTGGTGGGAGGCAACCCATCGTTTTAAAAATTTAAGTCATTTTTGAAAGGTTATTTTTTTAGAATAGTTTATTTTATTGTTTTTAACTATTTTGTAAAGTTTCAGAATCTTTGGAATTGTTTTGAGCAGTTCGGGTTTTCAGAGCAGCCACAAACCAGTAGCTACTGCTGAAATATGATTCCAGGTGCCTAAAAAAAAATCTCAGGTGCCATCATCTGCGGTTCGTAGGTCATGCCTGCGTTTTGCAGATGCCGACAGTAAACAAAAAAAAAAATCCTCAGGTGACATCACCTGCGGTTCGTAGGTCATGCCTGCGTCTCGCAGGTGCTTTTCGCAGATGCTAACAGTTGTGTTTTTTTTGGCTAGTCTGATGCAGACTTCAGGGAGTCCCTCAAACTATTTTATATTTTGTTTTGATTATGTCCAGTGAGGACACTGCAATGTTTGTAGTTGGGATTGCATGTGGTAGCACATTATATTTTGGTTATGCTTGATTTGTGCCCTTGCTAGGCTTGTTTTGTGTCTGTTGGTGTGGCTGTGGATAGACATTGTTACAAATGGAACTTGCTCAAATTTTTAAAAATTTCGTTCTTTTGGCATGTTGTGGATAAGTCACTTTTATTATCTTATTTCCGTTCTTAGTTAGGTAGTTTAGGAGTAAAAATGGTGTTGGGATGTGATTTTTTCCCCTTGGCTAACTTTTGACTTGCTTGGTACCAACTTATTTAAACCTTGGCATATGAATTCCTGATTTTTGAAAAAGAAAAACGATTGAAATAAGGATTCTTGCTGTGACCTTTAGACTCAATTTTCGGCTCTTACTTTCACGAATTAGTCTCTTTAGGCTATGAGTGACTTTTTGAGTTCATTTGTTTCAATTGGTTCTTGGATACATATTCTACTTGAGTTTTCATGTGCCATGTGTTTTGAGGTTTATTTGTGAGTTCTTTTGCATTATTTGTGGTCTAAAACTTGCCCAGAATGAGTTTCAAGGCGAAATCCTAGACTACACTTGGTTTGAAAAGTGATGTTAGGCCTTCCTTGGACCGCTTTTGTGCCTTAAATATGCTACCCTTGCATATTTTTCTTAGTCAACCTCTTTTGAGCCTTTAACCTTTTCTTTGACAACCATGTTACAAGCTTTACCCCGTTCTTCATTGATCCATCTTTTGGTACCCTACCTCCTTAAGTGCATTGAAAGTACAAACATAGGCTAAAAGCCTAAGTTTGGGGGTGATTGTTGGAAAATGTTGTTATGAAGGAGTTACTTTAAAGGTGAAAAGGTGAAAGAAAAAAATGAAGCAGTAGAATAGAAATTTTTTTTGGAAACTTCCTTATTATTTTGAAAAAAGAAAAGAAGGAAGGACTAATAAGAGTTGTGAATAAAGGGAAGACTAGTTGGACAAATGAAAAATGAAGAAAGGGGTGGAAAAGTTTCAAAGGAAGTGTACTTTGAATGTTGAAAATTGTAGTGCTTAGGGAGGTTTTGAGTCACTTTTACCCAAATTGTGCTCTACCTTAACCAAAAGCCTACATTACAATCCTTTAAGTCCTAATTGATTTTGAACCAAGTGTGTCTATATTAGTGGAGAAATACATGAAGGGCAAGCTTACGGTACTACTTGTGTGCATTTGAACATCTTGTGTGAGAGAGAGAGTTAATTCTTTCTATTTGATATCCCATTTGTGTTTTGAATTACATTTTCTAAGTGTGGGATTCTCTCTTGAGTGCGAGGCACATGAGAATTTAAGTTGTGAATTTGTTCCATTTTTCAATTGAGAGGAATGAACAAAAGAAAGTTGTTTTGTGATAATGAGGCAAATTTTGAAGCTTTAGTGTCATGACTTGATTGGTATTTTGATTAACTTGGTGTTTGAGCACTTGAAATGAAAATGAATTTTTTGAGAAGAAGTTGGTGATTCATATGTTTTGAATTAATTGGTGGTATCAATCAAAGTCATGTGTTTGTGTTTAAAGTAGACTTTTTGGATTAGTATGATGTTGGTGCACTTTTGAATGGAGTCCTTTGAAGGAAACTGTATGATTTGATTTGCTTGAGGACAATCAATAGTTTAAGTTTGGGGGTTTGATAAGTTGGTATTATACCAACTTATTTCTTCTTTAATCTTAGATTGTTGCTATGTTTTGATTGAGAAAATAGTGCATTTAATGTCATTTACTTCCATTTTATAGGTTCATATGATTGAGAAGTGCGTTGGAAGAAACCAAGTGAAAAAAAAGTCAAAAAGAGACCAAATTGAAGAAAACAGAAAAGTTGCTAAAAATGCAAAAATGGGACGACGGATTTGGAAAAACTGGCCAGAGTTGCAAAAACTGAAAATCAGGGGCTATTTTGGTTTAATTTTGAGTGGGAAAATTTTGGGACTACAAAATCAAGACTTGAAGGCATTATTTTTCATTTATGGCATGATTTACCTTGTTCTTTTGTTGTTAAATGAGTTATAATTGTTTAGCCTGGTTAATATAAAATCGGATTGAATGGATAGGTGTCTTATATGTTGGTTCACCCACTAGAATTTAGATGGGTGCTAGTCATGGCGGGTTGGGTTGTGACATAAATGAACTTAGATAATTAGTGGCATAGACTTTAAAGAGAACTAGCTAATAGCTATTAGGTGTTACACACCAGTTAGCAAATAAGTTGTCAAGCAGCAGTTTCCAGGATTAGCTTACACTCCAAAGAAGCCAAATTTTAAGCCAACTTACACTTGACAGCACGAGAAGATAATAAGACTGCTACATTCTCTTGAACAGACCTCAATGGACTTAAATGAATTGCACATATATCCAATTTTAATTACCTTTGTGATGGATTAGTGAAGCATGGTTTAAACCAATAGTTTATAAAAGAGTAAGTGCTTATTTTAACCTTAGTGAACAGGTCAATCCATTTAAGACAACAAAGTGATTAAGTAAGACACCTAGCAAGTTATTATTCACTAGATTAGACTAACTCATATGTCAACACAACAAACAAACCATACCAAAGAAGATTTGACAGTTTTGAAGTAATTCAAAGTGTTCTGGTTTTAAAATCCAAAGACCAACTATAAATTAAACACCCAGCCAAACAGAGACTCCTACTTAAACAAAGAAGAGCAACTAGGAATCTAAGAGCAAATTCAGAATCCAAACAAACCACCACTCAGTTAAGATGTGTCCAACCTCTCTTTTTTAAAGAAAAGTGTAAACCAGGCATGAGATCCAAACAAGAGAACTGACCATATTGATTAAACCTGAATGCTTTATTTCTAGATAATGTCTTAATAAAAGAGGAAGAGTGAAATGGACCTTGGTTTAAAGCCTAGTTCTCTATTAGTTTAAAACCCTTTTAAAACAGGGTTCAACCAAAACAGGAGGCATTGCACATTCATTAGACTTCAAATGTTGATTTAGAATAGGGGCTATCACATTATAGAGAACTTTTCTTAAAGTAGTGAAACTTATTTTTTGGCAGATTGTGGTGTTCCAAAAAAAATACAGACTAAGACTCAAACCAATTAGTACCTTCTCAGTTTCTTTTCATGATTAGAGACAATCCACAACTAACTTTAAACCTTCCTTACTCTAGATAGAGATTATACAAAACACCTTTATCAATACAAGACACACAAATGGTAACAGCTTCAAGTTTAGACAGGTTTAACAAGTTATAACTTAGAGAATAAGGGAGTCTGGGCCATTCAGTCACCTTTCCAAACACAATCTCTTAACCTTGCTTATAATAGACATGATTTTGAACAAGATTCTAAACAATCCAGACCACAACATTCAATCCCAGGCAGAACAAGCACATGTCTACACTTAATCCACCATATTAAATCAAATAAACAAGCTAAACTATATTGAGTGTAATCTTATACCACTTATAACATTAAGCAGGACAGGTTGAATGACTAGACATGGTCTCATTCTAGATACATAGCAAATAAGCTTAGTAATCAAGCACAGTTTCATACAACTATAGTATGAAGCCAAATAAGCTAATTAACCAAAACAAGTTCATGTAACTATAATATTAAGCATATAAACTAGATGTCTAAACACAAATTTATACTAACTATAATATTAAGAAAAATGAACTAAATAATTGACAACACTTTTATATAACTATAATATCAAGCAAAATAAACTAAATGACTAAAACAACTTCATGTGACTACTATACTAGACCAATAAGCAAAATGGCTAGGCACATAACAACCAACTTATGATTACATAGAAACTAAGACCAGAATAAATAAATAAATAAATAAATAAATAAATAAATAAATAAAAGGATGGAATATTACCTCTTTTGAGTGCAGCCTTAGTCGAGTGTTGGATTTGAAGATTTTTATACTCCTTCCTGTCTTACTCAACCACGAACCCCAAAGAACAAAGAAAGACACAAAATTTTTAAAACTAACTTCACTCAGAAAAATTTAAAGGTCTCAATAAATGTCTTAAACCTTAGGTGTTTTCAAGTTATAGGCAATGCTAAGGAAAAAATCTCACATTCGCCTCTTTTCAAGTTTTGCTTTCTTCTAAATTTGGGGTTATATTTGTAGAACCCCCTGAATCATAAAATCCTAATTCTCAAACGATGTGGGACAAGCAAACGTTGCTTCTCCACATTGTTTCAATGGCCCAGATTTTAGCACATTGAAACATATACGGCTAAGATCTACTAAAAGATACTCAAATAAACAAATTTGGCCTCAATCCGAGAGGTCTGCAATGAACCAATGCGAAATCAGCATTTCAAACACATGCAAACAAAACCCATTAAGATTTGTAGAGCTTTGAGACCGTTGTAATGAAAAAGTATAGTAAAATACAAATCCATACCTCATTTGGCTTGGTTTTGGAT
>NC_081351.1:15380194-15552630 GCF_029784015.1 Lycium ferocissimum
CGATGAGAGTTTTCTTTATTTTTTATTAACTATTCTTTAAGAATATGCATAATTAATTCAAAACTTAGAGAGTTATTTATAAAATATATTTGATTTTATGTTTGCGTATTAGTGATGTTTCGAAATTTCTAAGATAGTAATAAATAAGACATAACTCCTTCAATTCAAAATATGCTATTTAAAAATCAATTATTTTGAAAATAAATATTAAGATACTATAAATAACTATAATATAAAGGAAGAAAATGAAACTTATGGTATTAATTGTTAGTTCTTCCTACCCCTTTACTAAACTAAACCTATTAACTTTCTAGAAATTCATCTAAAATAAAAATAGGATAAAACGTTAGTCATACAAAGCAAATAAAGTACACAACAAGTGAAATAAGGAAGAGAGGAAAAGGTTAAATGGATTTGGCCCATTTGTTAAGGCCCATCCGCTACGAACTGTTCATATCATTGGGCTCAGGCCCAATAAAGTCCTTTCTATTGCTGCCGCGGCTGTTGTTGCTTATTGGGCTTTGGCCCAGATTTTTTTTTTTTTTGCTTTCTATTTATCTTTGCGGACGAAGTTGGAGGAAGATGACCCGAGGATATTATGTTGGGCTTTCAGCCCAACGTCGAATGCGGGAGATGAATGATATAGTGGATGCGCGTTCAGGTCTTGCGGTAATGTCGAGTCCCAAAGTGGAACTCTCCAACTCCGGTATTTCATGCAAGAAAAAAAGAAAAGAAGAATGGTTAGACGAATGACATTCCGATCGCGTAGACCTGAATATAATAAACTTGTGCTAAAATAAGTACTTTCGAACTTAGGAGTACAAAGATTTAACACCTTCTAAATGGAACATGTCTTTGAGTAATAACACATACAAACAGTAAGCTTTCATTCCCATTTAACATATTCAGACATGAAGTCCTAACAAACCATTATGAGACCATAAAGATTCCCCTTTCTAAATGGCAGATAGGAATGAAAATGAACATATGTCATGCCTAAGATATACACACAGATTCATTGTTCTGGAAAACTAGCTCCATTTAAGGAAAACGCAACCTTTCATACTCATGGTAAATCTAATGCAACCTCCAACCAATCTAGTATTCTCATTGAGACATATACGAGGATAGCAAATAAACAAAGAACAGAGAACCCTTATTTATATTAGAACATCTTCGGAAATTAAGTTAAACAAATTACAAAAAACTGAAAGGTACTCTTTTAACGTGGTTGTAATCACAGCAGTTCATATCCACAAACAAAGCAGAAAGAAACGGCCAAAATGCAACATTTCATGGACTAACATAGAGCAGCGGAATGGTTAAATGCAGCAGCAGTTTCAACTCCAAAATGCAACAACAAAATGGCTAAAATACACCTAAACGAGCTAATTACCGTAGTTGGCTAGTTTAATCTAACTTGAACGCGTTTACGAAGACCAACATTTAAATAATTTGAGCTAAAGAACCAGACTAGATCGAAACATGCTCAGTCAACAGGACAAGTTTTCATTTTTTAAAATATGCCAATTAAGCTAACATAAATGGGCTGTACCAGCTGAGCTAAATTTAGCGTAGAAATATGGATGACTTGAATAGCATATCATGCCTAAGTTAACATAAGCATATTCATCCATACTAAACTAATGTGTTGGCAAATTAAGATGAATCAGGTTAGGTAGAACATGCTCAGTTAAAAGTAGGCTTAATCAAATACTTAACAATACATATTAAAACTGACACGAGTATGCTAAAGCCGAATTTCTTACGCCATAACACAAATTTTACAAGATAGCATATCGTACAACTAACAGATTGAAACAAATCATATTAAACTGACATGCATAAACACTACTTAATTACCAGCAAACCTCTTCAATTAACTAGTATAGTAAACTGCCTATAAATCGTGGCTAACTTGAACAGGAAGAGCCATTAACAACAAAACCGATTACACTAATAACATTTCAAATCGAGGAAAGACCCATTTAATGACAAAATACGTGAATAAACAGAACAGGGCGAAATATCATACTCTGCACACAAATTGCAAGTTGGTAGGAAATTGACTATCTAAATTCATAAAACTCAACCGTGCTCAATTAATTCCAGATTTCTACTAAACAAGACCGAGCTAGGGAATAAATATTAAGCAAAACACAATAAGAACAGAATTGAAAATAAAGATAATCCTTTTGCATTTTACACAAAGTAACTAAATAAAATTAATCACCATTCGAACAAGATGAGATTAAGCAAAAGGACATCGCAATGCTAAAATATAAAGGAAAATTACCTCTTTCGAACGCAGTGAACTAGGGCGCGGGGCCTCGAATCTAATTCTTCCGTTACGAACAGATTCAAATCTCACACAAACGAGTTCGAAAATCTCCGTCGTGGCCAAAGTCCACCAAGACAGAGTGAAGGTTTTAATTCTTAAAGTTTAGAATAGTAATCCAGAATGGGAAATTGTAAAAACATACTAAAGATTTCGGATTGAAATGTTAAAGACTAAAAAAAGAAAAAAAATCTAAAGACTTTTTTTTTTTGTGAGAGAAGGTGTCCCCCCTTCGGCTGAAGTAGAGATGTATTTATAGGTAGAAAGACTAGGGTTTTAGTTTATTTTGAACTCACGATTTTGGCTCCAAACAAAACCTAAAAGAACCGTTCGAATCCTGAGCAAATCACGTGATTTGATTCGGGTGTTACCGAAAATGGTTCGATCATTCTCGATTTTTGAAGATCAACGTGTCTTGTAGCGAAAAAAGAAAATCTTTCCCTTCAGCCACAGAAGAAGCAAGCAGACGCAGGGACGATTTTTGCACAGAAATGGCGAGGTAAGGTCTGTTGATGGTGAAAGAGGAACTGTCCTTTTCTAAAAATGGAGGAAAACAACGAGAGAGGGAAGAGAAAGGAAAGAGGAGCGCGTGGTTGTTTCGATCCGGAAATGGGGTGACAAACCTGCCATGGTTGAAAGGGGACTGATTTTCACCTAAAAATAGATGAGAGAGAGAGAGAGATGAAGGGAAAAGGGAAGGGAGAGAGTAGGGAAGAGGAGTGAAGAGAGAGGATACGACGGATGGGAATGAAGAGAAAGAGATTAGGAAAGCTAGGTTTTTGTTCCAACAAAGGCTGATGAAAGGAAAATGGACCGGACCGGATCGGGTAAGTTTGGTGCTAGTGGGCTGGTCCGTTTGGGCTATTAGATTTACATCTGGGCTTCAAATGTTGGTCCGAAAATATGGCCCTTTTCTTCTTTCAATTAATTATTCTTGGGCTTTTAACTTAATAACCAGTACAATATATACTAGGTGAATACGATTAATAATTAGTATGTAGAAAGTAAAGGATTTAATAAAGTAAAATTAATTTAACGAGTACAAATCTTAAAAATGAAACGATGACGAATCATTTAAAATTATGATAAAGTAACGAAAGTAATGTTGATAGAGAATAGAAAGCAATGCCATTAATAGCAGTAAAATAGTAGCGAAAATAAAATATTTAGGTTTAATTAATTTAAAAGCCCAAGGAAATAAATTGGAATAAAGGAGGGACAAAATTGGGTGTCAACATCCCCCATGCTTCCAATCTGGGGTATGAGCTGGATTCTCCTAAATTATCTCAAGACCCTGGCAGGTGCATAGGGGCGAATCCCCCGAATTCCCAAAGATGGTAGGAATTGCCATCTTCTACTTCATAACCTAAAAAGAAGAAACGAAATACTTTGACATAAAACCCTTTTAAAATAGAATTCAAACAAAACAGGAGGCATTGCATATTCATTAGCCTTCAAATGTTGATTCAGAATAGGGGCTATCACATTATAGCGAACTTTTCTTAAAGTAGTGAAACTTATTTTTTGGCAGATTGGGGTGTTCCAACCAAAATACAGACTAAGACTCAAACCAAACAAGACCTTCTCAGTTTCTTTTCATGATTAGAGACAATCCACAGCTAACTTTAAACCTTCCTTACTCTAGATAGAGATTATGCAAAACACCTTTATCAATACAAGACATACAAAAGGTAACAGCTTCAAGTTTAGATAGGTTTAACAAGTTATAACTTAGAGAATAAAGGAGTCTGGGCCATTTAGTCACCTTTCTAAACATAATCTCTTAACCTTGCTTATAATAGACATGATTTTGAACAAGATTCTAAACAGTCCAGACCACAACATTCAATCCTAGGTAGAACAAGTTGAAACAAGCACATCTCTACACTTAATCCACCATATTAAATCAAACAAACAAGCTAAACTATATTGAGTGTAATCTTATACCACTTATAACATTAAGCAGGACAGGTTGAATAACTAGACATGGTCTCATTCTAGATACATAGCAAATAAGCTTAGTAATCAAACACAGTTTCATACAACTATAGTATGAAGCCAAGTAAGCTAAATAACCAAAACAAGTTCATGTAACTATAATATTAAGCATATAAACTAGATATCTAAACACAGTTTTATACTACCTATAATATTAAGCAAATTGAACTAAATAATTGAAAACACTTTTATATAACTATAATACCAAGCAAAATAAACTAAATGACTAAAACAGCTTCATGTGACTACCGTACTAGACCAATAAGCAAAATGGCTAGACACATAACAACACACCTTATGATTACATAGAAACCAAGACTAGAAAAAATAAATAAAAAAAGGATGGAATATTACCTCTTTTGAGTGCAGCCTTAGTCGAGTGTTGGACTTGGAGATTTTTATACTCCTTCCTCTCTTACTCAACCACAAACCCCAAAGAACAAAGAAAGACACAAAATTTTTAAAACTAGCTTCACTCAGAAAAATTTAAAGGTCTCAATAAATGTCTGAAACCTTAGGTGTTTTCGAGTTATAGGCAATGCTAAGTAAAAAATCTCAGATTCACCTCTTTTCAACTCTTGCTTTCTTCTAAATTTGGGGTTCTATTTGTAGAACCCCCTAAATGACAAAACCCTAATTCTCAAATGATGTGGGACAAGCAAACGTCGCTTCTCCACATTGTTTCAATGGCCCAGATTTTAGCAAATTGGAACATATACGGCTAAGATCTACTAAAAACTACTCAGAGAAACAAATTTGACCTCAATCCGAGAGGTCTTCAATGAACCAATGCGAAATCGGCATTTCAAACACATGCAAACAAAACCCATTAAGATTTGCAGAGCTATAAGACCGTTGTAATGAAAAAGTAGATTTAAATACAAATCCATACCTCGTTTGGCTTGGTTTTGGATGAAAGAGAAGAAGCATTAAATTCTTTTCCTCAAAAAGACCACACCACGACTGTGCCATGCCTGTGGCACTCTAAAAACTTGCCAAAAATGGCGAACCACGTAGGAGAGAGGAAGCTGCCTCAAGGTGGCGTTAGGATTTAAAACCCTTCACAAGAGAAACATAAACTACCCCTTTTAGGGGTTCGTTTGGCTAATCTTGGCCCCTTATATTTTAAAGTTATTGGGCCGGGTCAGTCTTTAATGGACTGGACTCGGTCATTTAAAAAAGAAAAAAAACGGACGGCCCGCTTATAGGCATATATATACATGAGATATGCATATGTATACGTATATTCCTGTGTATATCCATGTATACATATGTATTTGGGAGGAGCTTTATTTTAAACAAATAGCCGTATTTGAAGGAATGTCCACTAATTGAACATTTTGCAATTAAGACCACTTTTAAATTAATTTGCTAATTAATTCTCTACTTTGCAAATATGGCCCTAATTAAAGTAAACCATAAATTTGACCATTTTAATTAAAGTAAAAATTAGATTATTCAATTGATTATTTCAATTGTAATCCTATTTTAACCATAATGACCTACTTGTGCAAAAATTTAAAGTTAAGTGGCAAAATTGAATATCTATTTTAAATAACCAATTTCCTTGAATTAAAAGAAGTGAAATACTTACTAAATTGATTTAATTTTTCTGGAAAATACCAATATGGTTCTAATAATATGTAAATTAATTTCAAAATGACTTATAATATTTATAGAGATTATTTCACCAAGTGAGAATGATAAAGTATTATCTAAATAATTTTATAAAATCATTTTGGCTTCTAAAAAACACATTTTTTACTCCGTTTAATATTCAAGGACTCTAGATTATTAAAATAAACTATGGGAGTTCAAAAATTAGGTGTCAACTAGCATCCCTCCTGTTTATGATCCCTCGGGCTTTATTCTATCCAACTGGTTGGACCCGAACTGACGTTACATCTCAAAGCCAACTCTCATACCTTGCTCCGATCTTCCATTGACGGACCCAAACATTTTACCTCGATTTATACCGTATACAGTATTAATAAAAATCTTCAAATCTGATATTTGTATGAATCACTACTCCATCAACTCTGTATTCCGCAAATATGTTGTCAATACCCCAACGTCGACCTTGCTTGATATATATCGGTAAATTCATCATCAAAGTTTAAGTAACGATGCGATTGAAATAATATATAATTCTTGCAATTGGATTCAATAAGTAGGAATTGAAAGGAAGCTCTGTTGAGGTTCCTTCAACGGCTCAAGCACAAAAGTGGTGTATAGGGCAAAATCCATTGACACCAAGTGGACGTATCAAAAGATGACACGTGGTGATGGTGACATGTCAGATTCGAGTCAGCAAGCGAGGGGCTACGGAAAGCATACGACGTTTCGGAGAAGTAATTTGGTAACTGCTACCAGAGGCATAAATTATAAAAGGTCCAGAGAAGCAGGTCAACTCACCGGTCAAACGTCATTCAATGCGGCCGTTACAAGAAGACTTTGCACCTCTCATGGGATTTGAATAGATATTATTGTCATCTTTATAGTCCATCATTACTACGACATTTATTTGTAATATTAATGGGGCATGATTCATGGAACTTGTACCCCATAGCTCAAGTAAGAATAGAGCTTTTAATTTCCTTGTAAGGGGCATCTAAAACATTATACAGCAATACAAAATACTCATATTATTCTTAGCATTCGCTTATTCTTGCGCAATTCGTTGAGGTTATAGTGATTCACTGCCCAGAGATTATAGCTCAAAGCTTCTCCAAGGCCCAGGCTACACATTTAGTTTATGTTTTACTTTTAATTGTCTTGTTAATTATTACTTTCTATTTCACAATTTTGTTACATTGATCCACGTATCCTTGACCTCGCGTACAAATTCAACTGTACAGACTTTTTGTGTAAACAAGTGGGTCGACTGTTTTACGGTAGCATAATAATATGTTGTTTTGTATGTTAATTAAGAATACTAACAATAGGTAGATATTATGGAGCATGAAATAAGAAAGAGAATATTTACCTTCCTAATAAATTCGGCGGTTATCATTGGATTTGTTTTACAATGTAATTTTTTTTATTTCAATTGCTAATTATATCTAATCCTTAGCTAAATAACAATATGCCAATAAATACTTAGGATTGTATATAGGTGTCAATTTCCCTTTGTGGAGATCACCGTTTCTGAAGTCGTCTAATTTCAGGCCAAGGCACATTTATATATGGGATTTAAATTTGAGCCGAAATTATCAAAGAAGCATTTATTTAGATTTTAATGTCTTGCGCAAAAGAAAAAATGAAACTACGCCCATCGCAGCAAGCATTGGAGTGAATCCAGGTCTTGCAGGATTATTGAATGGTCGGATGGTTTGAGTACATGTTGGCTAGACCTCGGAGAATACCTCATGTTTTCCACTTTATACGACCCTATTAGGACTACTTTATATTTAAGCCTCATTTGTTTGCATTTAATGAAGGTCTGAATTCAGACCTTAGGTCATTAAGTGCATTTATTTACATTAAGATCTATTCAGTTATTTAGTCTAGATAGGTCTTAATCATTAAGATCTTGAACAAAGTCTTAATATCATTAAGAGCTATTTTTGTTATGTATGAATAATATTTACCACCGCCCTATCCACAACCCCCAGCTCCACCATCACCCCCCGCCACCCACCCCACCACCTTAACTACCTCTCTACTCCACTCCCCACTACCCAGCTCACCATCACTAATCACCTCTGCCATCACAATCATCATTACTGTCAATCACCACTGTCTTCACCCCCCTAACTCCCTTCCAACCCCCACCCCACCCCAACCTCCACCACCACTGCCCTCACCACTCCACCTGCCTATCCTTACCTGCCCACTCTCCATCCCACTACCTCACCCCCACCCACCAACCTCACCACTAACCACCTCTGCCATCATAACTATCACCACTATCACCACTGCAGCCTATCCTTACTACCAACCTCCTCTACCATCATAACTAGCACCACCCCCAACTACCACCAACACCATCGTCAATCACCACACATTCTTAGCCACCACCAGCAACATCACCAATTAACATCAACTAACTCCACCATTACAACTACCACCATCGCTACCAACCGCCACCATCACACCAGTCACTATAACACCAACCGCCTCCACTACCACCACTACCAAGCATCTCCACCATTACTAGCGTACATGAATGTTTCATTTTTTTAAATCAAATAATAATTTCATTTTAGTATATTCAAATTTATTTTCTAATAACTACATACACTCTACCCTCCCCAGACCCCGCTATGTGAAATTTTATTGGGTATGGTGTTGTTGTTGTTGTTACTTTTTTATTTGAACTGTATATTTATTATGTTTAAGTAAATATATTATGCACATTCAGATGTTGAAAACAAACAATCTTAATTATTCAGTATTCAGATCTAGAAATAACATCTTAAGCATTCAGATGTGCATTTAGATTCAGACGTCTTAATCTTAATGAAAACAAATGAGGCCTCAGAGTGCCAAACAATTCGTTCTTTTTAAAACATTTTCATATGTTGTTTAAATAATTTTATAAATATTGTTAATTATAATTCTTGTATATAATTTACAGCACTTTATGTAATTTCTAATTACCTAAAATAATATTTAAAGTTGAAGTTGAAAAACAGTATCCCTCCCTTATTTATGTGACACACTTTTTCTTTTAATCATATCAAAAAAGAATGACATCTTTCCACATTTATTAACAATTTAACCTAAAATTTCTAATTTTACTTAATGAAATGATTTATAGACACAAAAACTTTAATGACTTATTTTAGACCACAAATTTCAAAAGTTTTTTTTCTTAAACTTCGTGCTCAGTCAAATTTCTTCGCATAAATTGAGACGGAGGGAGTTTTTGGATTTTGAACATGCATTTTATTTGAAAAAAAAGAAAATTTTTGTGAGTGGAAACAATTTCATTTGGAAAATGGGTCAAAGTTTTGGTATCTTCCAAAATGAATCAAAAAGTTATACTTATGCGTAATCAAACATTATTTTGGCTGTCTATCTGCTGTCAGACTAATTAGGATGAGGAAATACAATATCATCCTCTTAGCATTACAGTCAAACCTATCGTTGGGTAATTTTTTAGCCGTTATAGAGAATGACTGTTATACACCTATAACAGCATTGACATTTAAATAATATTTTCTTTGTTATAGGCAAAAAAGATGCATAAAATCTAATTTTCATTTTGAATTGCCAAATTCTAAGCTTAATCACACTTTGTATAACGAAGGAAAATTGTTTAATGATGATGATGATGATGATATATATATATATATATATAATTTGTTTTTGTTGTAATAGTGTATTAAATGATCAAATATTTAGTCAAAATCTCTACACTTATTATTGGTAATCATAAGTATTCTATTTATATAAAGATGGTTAATTATTATATTACCAAAAAAAGAAGGTTGCTGTTATATGGGGGGTAATTTTACAAAGAGCATACTGTTATAAAGTTGGATGTTACTGTTATAGGTGAAATGCTATTATAGAGAAGTAAAATATAACATAAAAAATCGATTCCAAAAAAAGTTGGTTGTTATAGAGAGGTGTTGTTATATGCGGGTGCCGTTATAGAGAGATCTGACTGTATTATTATTAAAGACTGGAGGTATTTGTTGAATATCAGCAGAGCCTCTATTAAGCACATCTGGTGGAGAGGTGAACCAATGTGTCGACTTCCTGATAAACGAAGGGTACAAGCATGATGAAGATCTAATAGCATGGGGAAATGTGCTCAAGAATATGAAGTTTCTTCTCCATGCAGACTTAAGCGCCATTACTTTTGATTTTTAAAAGATTGTAATCTTTTTTAGTATTTTCCAGAGTAGCAAAAGAGGACATTATTTTGAAAATATGTTTTTTTATTTTTTATTTTTTAAGTTCATGTTCAAAGGGGGACATCTGCCAACTACATGAGAAATTGCAAAAACAAAGAGAAATATGACGAGAGTCAACTTCTAATATCTGGATCATGCTTTGTACCGGCTACACGCTAGCACCAACATTTTCTTTTTCCACAAACTTATTTCAACCATTAGTCAACTACTATTAGGACTCTAGGAGACAAGATCCGTTGATCCAATCTAGCCATAACTTCACTGAAAATATAATGATAAATAATACTACTAAGATCGAAGCTACCAAGAAATCTTGACAATCCGTTAAGGAAGCTACAAAGGAAAGGAAGTTTCAACTTTCAATATTAATTCACTCTATTTGCTGCTTAACTTTCTCAGAATATATTTGACCGAATATTTAATCTTTTACTCTAATATAAGATCAACTTAATTAATTTAAGTTCCATGCACTGTCAGCATAAAAATAACCTATATAATCAGATTACTTATAAGTATTTATAGGTAACCAAAAAAAAATTATAGGTAAATCTATACAGTAATATCCATTAATTAATTAGTAACCTTACAAAATGTATCCCGTTGTCCCAATTTATGTTGTAGAATTTCGAGAATAAAACGAGGTTTTGTTTGATCATGATTTTTCATGTCTTCTTAATATTTTGAATTGTCAATTATTGTATATTATAATAGTACATTTTTACATAGTTTTCAAATATGTAAAAGAAAAAAACTTAAAGATCTCATATAGGAATTCACGATCAAAATTAGAAAATTTGACTTTCCAAATTTAAACATGGCACACAAATTGCTGACAGAGGGAGTAACTAATACTCCTATATATGTTATAGTAACAGATTGCTATATCTGCACAAATAATAGTATAAAATATCTTTACAACAGTTTATATATACCTAAATGCTTGATTAATTAAGAAGAACAGCATGAAAGCCAACTTATATTATATTTTTCATTTAAAATTACCTTAATACTTTCTAAGTTCCTTCACCATTCTTGAATTCATTCATTTTTTAACGAAACAAAAGTTCATAGAATTGCCGACCCCTTCTCGAGATCCATGCATGCATTAATTACTTCCTCATTTCGTCAACTCTCGTCTTTCCATAAAGCTCAATCTCTCATTATATATACTACTACTTGTACATACGAAGAACTTAAGTCTTAAATCTTTAGGAGAAATTTTTAGAAAAAAGTTTAAGAAGAGATGGCAAATATTAGGGGTTTAAGTTTAGCCATTTTGTTGGTTAGTGTTGTTTTAGCTTCTGGTCTTCTACATGGAGCCTTTGCACAGACAGGGAATGGTGGCGTCTCGAAGGTAGGGGCGGATTCAGGATTTATATTTTATAAGTTCAATATTTATGATTTTTAGTATTGAAGTCGTTATATTTTTTAAGATACAGACAGGGTACGGCGATTTTGTTAGCCCCTTGCAGGCAGCTTTAGTTCACTGCAATGCCGCTGTTGAGAATCAAAATTGCTGTAAAGCACTCAGTACCGCTATACACAACGAACGATACTGTTGGGCTTCTTTGTTTGGACAAATTTTCATTGCTGATCTCTTCAAGTGTGGTGTTATTCCAAAGTGCTAGAGTAAGTTTATGCTCTCTTTGTTTGATTATATATAGCGGTATTTCGTTAAATATGAAGTTTAAGAAGAAGAAAAAGACATTTTTCGCACATATCAAAAGTACTCTTAAGAATTTGTAATCTTAAATATGTCATGATACATTTTTGTCGCTATAAAGATATGTCGGGTGGAGCCAGAATTCTGGATAAATTATTTATATATCTATTAAGTGGATTTATTAATTCATATCAAGTGTGGTGTTATTCTAAAGTGTTGAATAAGTTAATAACACTATATGTATGTACTCTCTCTATTTCATTTTATATAGTGGTATTTTACTAAACATGAAATTTAATTTGGGGAAAGCAAAGATTTTTCGCACATATTAAAAGTAATTTATAGTCTTAAACATGTCATGACATTTTGTCATTATTAAAAAATGTCATTAAGAGTAAAGTGAGTGTTCAAAGATAAAAAATTTCTGATATACAAAATTGTTGAAACATGCTAAAAATGAACGATTGTCGTATAAAATGAAACAGACTGAGTAATTTTTTTCCATCGCAAAGTCTTCATGCGTAATAGTTAGGTCTCCCGTTTCATTGTTTGTATACTCTAATTTTGTACTTGCGAGTAAAGCTCAGTTATTTAAGGCAAAAGCAATTAATACCAATCAATTATATGTACACTACCTGTAAGGCTCTAAATTAGTTAGAGTTGACTATATAAATCTTCTATTAGAGGTGAATCTAGCACGTTATATATGGTTCACGTGATCAATTCAAAACATTTTTTCAGATCATGTATATGTATTAAGAAATTCATTGAATATCTAAGTATTTGATTGTGAACCAATTATTATTGTATATTAACTATAACTCGATATAAGATCTCATAAACGTCAAATGATAAATCTGTCTTTATGTTTTATTGCCGTTTAATCACCATTTTAGTTCAGATATTCCAATACTAATTGTTGTCTTGAGGCAGATTAAAGGTTTTCAAAAGTTAGAGATTCTCTCTTATCTTTCAACAAACATACAAGTTTCTAAACTAGAATCTGAAAGAAGACATATAACAAGTACTATATCAGGCCGAATATTAGTGTGATAACAACTACCAATTCTTAATTTCAACGTGTAGGTATACATCACCTTTAATTTACAGATAATTTGCTTCTATATTATGTTTTATTCTTAATTTAAACCGCATTACGTACTTCTGATTTCTGAGATACCATAGATTCTTTTCGATAATAATTCTTTTCCATGTTATTTTTGGTTTATGTTGTCACATTTTATCACATTTAATAGTTATATTGTCTGATCTTCAACCAACCTTCTCTATTACATCATCATTAAGTCTAGATAATTTTTTATTGTTACAATGAATGTTGTTATTGGGAATATATAATATAATATAACATGAGAAGTCGGTCAAAAAAGTTTAGCCATTGTAATAAAATATTATTATATAGGAAGGTTCTTATAGAGAAGTTTGACTGTACATAGATCTTCCTAGGACATTGATCAAAATTATCTCAAATGATCATCTCTTGTTCTACCTTTGTGCAGGTACTTGATAGACAGAGCATCAACTTCAAACGAGAGTTATGTTTTGATCTCTGATTTTCTACTATGTCTTGAGATTTGAGAGGGGCGAAAAAAAAAAAAAGAAGAAGAAGAAGAATGAAAAGTTGGGACTTATAGTTCCTTATATTACCTAAATATGAAGTACTTAAGTTTCTCTGTCCATGTAACTTGATAATGAATAAATGTGAGTTCGATACCAATTACGTGGAGTAATATGTCTCAAATTATCTTGTTTGGATTATTTTTCCATCAGCCTGTCTAATGGTTATTACTCTTTAAAAAATTATTCCCATGCTATATATAAGTGATTACCATAATGTATATATCACTCGGTTCAAGACGCTTATGATGGCAATTTGATAGTTCTCTATACACATGAAGGTACAAACGAGGCAGGCACACGACCATAACCTTAAACATGACCATTATATTCACACTACTTTGTTTTTTCTGTTTAAATCCATTCACCCAGTCTATGCTGGCCTGACTTGATGTTTGGGGCCCGGCGGGGGAGTGGGGGCGGGGGGGGGGTGTTAGGCATTATTCCCTTCCTCATATATAAATAAAACAAGTTACATAAAGGGGGACATAAAACAAGAGGCGAATTTATGTATCAAATTGGTTCACGTGAACACATGGGTCACTCGACTAAACTCGATATATTATGTGTACAATTCTGAAAATACATTTAATATTAACTGAAGGAACAGATGGTCAAACCAGGCTAAGTGGAGCACTGGTTAGGCGCTGTGTTTATTTCCTCAAAGTCTCGGGATCGAACCCGAGCTCCTGCACGTTTTATGCTTTTATTTTCTAAAGCACCCTTTTAACTTTCCTTTTTATATTATCCTAATTCTTTTACTTCTATAATTCTAATTATCCAAAAGTAAAAGGCGTGTTTCCTTTAAAAAAAAAAATTAAAAATGAACCAAAGGCAAAAGATTTTTTTTTTAAAAAACCCATAGCTAATGGTGAACCTATCCTCTTAAAATTCTGGATTCGCCTCTGTATAAAATCAAACACATCTAAAAGAAAATGAACAAAAGAAATTATTACAAACGCTAAGTCTAAGGATTGCTTGTGAAAAACACTGCGCAAAAATAAGATTTCAGTGCCATCAATAGGGATAGCATTAGCTTTAAGATCTCAACAATTAAGGAGGATCAAAGTGCCATCCGGAATGCATTTTTGCTTTGATCCTGAAGGCAGGAATTGCATTATATCAATTCTTATTGCTCCTCTGATTTCTATTGGTAGATCTCTTTCATTGAGGAAGATAACTAGTCTGTGAGTGAGTTTGCATGTTTAGAAAGAAGGTCAGTTACCTCATTGCCTTCTCTAAAACAGCGTCGGACAGTGATATTGTGATTCTGAACTTTGTGTTGTCTAGTAGCAAGGTCTCTTTGGCATCTCCATGAAATATTACATGATCTGCCAAGAATCATATTAACCACCAGAAGTGAGTCAAGCTCTAGGATCAAATTTGTGAAATTGTTATCCCAGCACAACTCAATCCCTTGTAAGGCTGATTGGACCTTAGAATAGCTGTTAGTTGAGAAATGTACTGGAGATGCAAATGGCACCAACGTATACGACCATTTATCTTTTCCTAACAATAGCTCGTGCCCCAACTTTTCTTTGATTGGCCATGAAGCTCCCATCTGTGGGGAGCTTCCAAGTATAATCTCTAGGCTTATTCCAGTTGATCATTGGTAGAATATAAGAGTCCACCAACAGGGTAGAACCAGGTTCTCTATCTGTTTCCTCGAGTAAAACAGAAAGTAAATAACACAAGATATTTACGTGGAAAACTCCTTGCTCAAGTGATTAAAAACCACGACCTACCGGAGTAGGATTTCCCAAACTTCACTATAAATGAGCAACTTCATATTACAATCTACTGTAACCTAGGAATTAAGAGTATACGAGTCCACCAACAGGGTAGAACCAGGTTCTCTATCTGTTTCCTTGAGTAAAACAGAAAGTAAATAACACAAGATATTTACGTGGAAAACTCCTTGCTCAAGTGATTAAAAACCACGACCTACCGGAGTAGGATTTCCCAAACTTCACTATAAATGAGCAACTTCATATTACAATCTACTGTAACCTAGGAATTAAACTCTTAATCCCTTCCCCCTTACAACAACTCTATTGTAAGACCTTCACAATAACTTTATTGCAAAGAACACACCTAGACTAACTCTAGCCTAGTAAACAACTGAAAAGGTTGACAATTTGTCCTACTATGACACTACCATGACACTCCTTGAAAGGAGTGTAGGAATACAAATAAAGAACAAAATACAAAGAATCAATAAACCTAAGGACTTAAGACATCTTCAATGATTGAGGTCTGATCCTTGTGTTTATCAAAGCTTTGTTCTTGAGAGCACCTGGAGAGCAGTGGCGGCTATCACTGGGCATAAATGATTTTTCGAATTGCAAAGTGTTAGGGTTACAGTTGTAACATGTTGTTTATAGGGGGGAGCATGTGAGATGATATGAAAAAGACATTTCATGTAGTTTTGGCCTCTAGCAAACTGCAAGCCCCTTTTGCTTCCGGTCGATGCGTGCGGCGGCTTTACGAGTTGGAGAGTTAACCCTACAATGACTAGGGGACCTGATTGTATCTGGTCCCTATCTGGTTTTTTAAGTGTGTTTTGAAAATCATCAAAACACGAAATAGCATAACTTATCAATTTCCCTCTTTTTGATGATGACAAACCCATAATTGATATTCCCCCTCTGAGAACCAGATTCCTACTTGTTCCCCCTGAGAATCAGACCTATCTTTCAACACAACAACATGTTAACAACAACAACAACAATAACAACATGTATCAATTAGCCTAACCTTATCAACTAACCCCCTGAATAACTTCCCCCTTTTGGCATCATTGAAAAGAGTTAAAAGAGAAGCACAAGAAAAAAGAAGTTCAGCAACATTATCTCATAGCCACTGTGATAACATAACATGCACAATAATAGTAACAAATAAGTTAAATAACATTGCACAAGGACAGAGAAAATGCCTAATATTGATCAAAGCAAAATAACTTAGTAGTTTTAATAGTACATAATGCAATTATCAAACAACCAAAAGTACCAACACCATTAAGAGACAGGATTCAAAAGGGGCAGAAATTCAAAGGCAATAAGAAGGCTTAAGGACATAGGGACTAAGGAGACGAAAGGCCTAAGAGGGAAGAGCTTAAGGAGCCAGAGCTTTAAAGAGCTTGTCCATCCTCTCATTTGAAGTCCTCTGGTCATGGACCAGTTGCTCCATAAGGCAGCCCTTGTCTACCATCCTTTATAGCAACAACCTTCAAGATATGCTCTATCATAAGAGTTGTCAAGCTGATCGGGGTGAAATTAGCCAAGGTCTCAATAAGAACCAAATCAGGAATGTTTGAACTTGACCTTCTTTCAGCCCTGGGATGCAGCACCTTAGTGACCAACTCAAACAAAAGTTGATATTCAGGCTTAAGTTGCTTCTTAAAAACCCTTGTCCCAGACACAGTGCCTTCTGGCTTTACAATAAAGTTCATGAACTCATGTGAAGAAGCACTTCCCTTAACAGTTTTCAGACAATCAGTAGGCACATTAAGAATTTTCCCAAGCATATCCTTATCAAGAGTAAACTCAGTCCCATTCACATACAACATTAGAGTATCACCATCGATTTTGCAATAAAGTTTGCATAGAAGTTGGCAACTTCTTCTTCAAAAACACTGGAATTGGAGGGACAAATAGATGATTCCATTTCTGGAATTAAACTATGTCACGACCCAATTTCGCTAAGTCACGCGGGCACCTACCTTTCCTACCTCGGTAAGCGAACCCTTATTCCAACAATCTTAAAAACATGAATTAAATAAATAAATAAGCGGAAGAGTAGAATTACGTAAGTCTGACGATAATGATCTAAGAAAATGCAGAAATAAGGAAATACATCAAACACCCCAGAATTTGGTCTAACCATACAAGAGCATCTAACTAGATACTACAAGTTTGAACAATAAAAATACATCAGTAGTCTCAAACATATGTCTTAGAACGAAAATAAAGATATAGTAGATAGAGGAATCTTCGGGCAGGGAACGTCCCTATGCTCACCCTGAAAGACTCGAATCAGCAAATCCTCGAAAATTCAGCCACGATGAGTAGAAGTCGATCCCTCCTGATACTCTGCATTCATAAAAGAATGCAGCAAGTGCAAGTCAGTACAGACAACAAGTACTGGTAGGTATCATAGGCCGACTAAGACTAGCTAACATATATAAAGACGACAAAGTAAGATAAACACATAAACCAACAAGTACAAGTTAACAATAAGCTATATCCATGGTACAAGTCATCACCTATGTTATAGCATCTAAACCCAACCGTGCCAAGTCTCAGCATAGCAATTCGAATCAGTATATCACAGTAGTATCATAACAACCAACAGAAACCAAGATACAATGCAATGCAATAATGTATGTAGGATGAATGCAATGCATATGCAGCTTTGTACAACATGTCCCGGACGGAATGACTCCACGTCTCGGCGATCATGACTCATGGGGGACCCACGAAGTCCATGTACCACTCTCTTCGGAATCTGA
Source organism: Lycium ferocissimum (assembly GCF_029784015.1). Lineage (NCBI taxonomy): Eukaryota > Viridiplantae > Streptophyta > Magnoliopsida > Solanales > Solanaceae > Lycium > Lycium ferocissimum. Next base: position 15,398,206 of record NC_081351.1, read on the forward strand.
CCTCAGATCACGAGCGCACTCTCACGATCCCGGCAAAGACCTCGAGCATCGGACAATCCATCATTCCCGGCAAGAAACCTCGAGCAACGAATACTCATCTCTCTTTTACGCTCTCCGGCAGAAAGCTCGGAGGCTACACTCTCTCACATATCATAACCAGTACTAGAACCATGCATATATCAATGTCTCATGGAAATGCACATGAATATGATGAAATGTGATATCAACAACCAATATAATCCGAAACAGTACCACACATGGCACACAAGTAACATCAACAGTAAGGCTACACAGTAAGCCACAATGAATCAACATTCTCATCTCAGTATCAATTTTGTACTTGAAGGCTTACATGCATTCTCTGACAATATCATCTAAACATACGCTTCGCTAATCGAAGTCTCACCATAAGGTAAACCGCAACCTACCTGGAAGGCCGAACAACGAGGTCTCCAACAATCACTCCTTAGTCTTCCCTTTCCTTTGAGCCTGCAGATAATGAAAGTCTAACATATCCAAATCATGGAATTAGAATCAAGGAGAACATCAATCAAATTCTGCTTCTATTCACGACCCAAATCCTCAACCTATGGAAGAGGGGTTTATGAACTAGGAGAGTGAAATTAGGAATCTAAATGTCTCAAAATGAAATTAAAGCTCTAGGTGATCAATTGCCATCAATATCAAGCTAGAAAGAACGACAATTTACTCAAATTCGGATTCTAGGCAAAACCCTCAAATTGGGGTATAAACCCTAACCTCCAATCCCATAATTTAGCCACTGATTAAGAAGAACTCACACAATAATAGGTTCTAATCATCAATTCCCTTCTTACTAGAGTTAGCCCAACTAATAATCCTGATTTAGAAGCCTAAAAAGAAGAACTCATTGAACCCTCTTTTAAATCATCAAATACTTAATGAACTATCATGATAAAGGGATTCTAAGGTGATTAAGGACGATGGAATAGTAAAGGAAATAAAAGAACTTACCACCAAGAGTTTCCCCCAAGAATAACCTTGAAAAGCTCTCAAAAACTCTAAAGTCGAAATAATAAGGAGAGGGCCTTAAGGCTTTTAATACTCAGTTAATGAAATAATCAGCCCGATACCGCTTCTGCGGCAACGGGACCGCTGCGGCGGTCCCTCCTTGATGGACACTCAGACTGCCATGATGGTCAACCCACAAATGCACTTGGTCACTTCAGCGACCTGGCAACCGCTATAATGGTGCCACTATAGCGGGCACCTGAACCAGAATTTCCCCAAATAATCACAATCTCAATCTCAAAATTCCAACTACAACCCGAGGCCATATGCTCACATGCCACATACCCAGACACACATAAAAACACACTACGAACGCACTCGTGGCCTCAAAATTCCCAACAGAGGTCTAGTTGACTGAGTCAACCCCCGATACCTCAACATCAATTTCCCAACCCAAGTCCCAAAATGTACCCGAGTGCATTGGGAACGGAACCAAATATAAGCACCATTTCTAAAAGACCATACGACCTCTCGGAATCGATGAATTTTCAAAAAGGGTCCGTTTACCCAAAAGTCAACTTTGAGTCAACTTTTTTTCGCTTTAAGCCCAATTTTCCCAAAAAGTCACCCAAATCAAATCTAAACACCTCGGGAAACATGTCAACAGTCCCTTGGGGTCAAATGTGAGCTAAATAGGCTTGGGCAAAGTTCAAAAATGCCGAAAAAACTATAACGACCAAGCAGGTCATTACATCTCGCAAGAAGTTCCTTCATTCCAGGGTTTTCTGCAATATCAGGATCAAAGATACTGCCAAGCAACACCTTTTGAGACTTCAGAGTCTCTTTCTTCTGCCACTCGCCTCGGTTCCTTCTTTTGCTTCTTTGATAAGGAACCAGGTTCCTTATCCAAATCTCCCTTCTTCTTTTGGAGTGGGCAAGGCTCACTCTTTTTTTTCTCAGCCTTGTCAACCTCATCATCAGGTCCATCACTTACTGCAAATTTTATTTTCGCCATTTATTTTTTCTCACAAGTACAGACTCCTCTACTTCATCTTTCTCTTTATCATCAAGAGTCACCACATCTTCCTCATTAATTAACAAACTTTTTCACCAAACGTTTCTTTTTCTTCAAGGAGCTTTTCTCCTTGTTGGCCTGTAGAATAGAATCCAAAAGGGCTTTATGCTTTTGCCTGGTTGTTCGGACCTTATGTGCAATATGTTTTTTTAGTTCGTCCTTCGGTGTGGACCTAGGTCTTTTTTTATAGACAAGATTCAAAGGTATTCCTTCATCATCCACATCATCCTTTGAAAGAGTAGTAGGACCAGATTCCTTACCCGTATTCAACTTTCCTAGAGGCACATTTATAGTAGAAACACTCTGGGAACCTAGTGTCCCATCGCAGATAGGAGTAGTCTTAAACACAAGAGATTCAGACTCGCCTTGGGTCAAGGGAGCAGTTCCCTTTCAGGTTCCCATTTTTCTTGTTCAATCACTGATTCCCCCTAAGTGAGGGAACCAGTTCCCTCACCTGTTTTTCCACTATGTAATCTACTCATAGATTCAACAAACCCAGACACTATTTCAGCTACCTCACTTTCCAAAATATTACTTCCTCTCTTTTCTCCCTCACTAAGACTTCCATCAAACAGATGGTCGACGGAGAACTCAGAGTATCATTTGTCAGAACTATCAAAAATATTATCAACGGGAAGAGTAGTATTACTTGGTTTCTTAGTCAATTGGACACCCTTTCCTTGTTCCTTGTCAGCAGCATCAAAGGAATTTGGCTCTACCAACTCACTATTTATTTCTACAGTTTTCTCCCCTGTTTCGACCGGAGTTTCCCTTTATTCGAGTGCGACTATTAGGATTTCTCCACAAGGGTGATAAAAGGAGTCTCAAGCATAAATTTTTTAGGAGTTTGGTTTTTACGACAACACGGAGGAACTGGAGAAGAAGAAGAGGGTAAGGCTGAGACAAAAGTGGGTATTGGAGATTTTAGGGGTGATGTTGGTGGGTTTTGTTTAGATGTGTTTGGGGGTTTTGGAGAGGACACAGTTGTGTTTGGTTTTGGTGAGTTGGGGGGTGATTATTGAGACATTTCTCGACTTTGAACAAAGATGACAAATAGATCAAAGAATCAGAGAGAGAAAGAGAATAAAAGATTTTTTTGCCTTGGGAGTTTAATCAGAGTAAAGATTGAAACTTTGAAGTAATAAGGTATACAAGAAATCGGTTATGATTGGGTATAAAGAAAAGGCTTTTCATTTCTCGGATCATTTCAGAGTGGATGTGATGATTAAAAAAATTAGAGGCGGGAGAAGCATTAATGACATGGCACTCTAGGCAGTTTAAAAACACATAAGTACTGAAAAAGACTACTAACCAGTGTCACAGGAACCAGGTTCCTTGACAATTTTTTAAAGTGAAGGTAAGATCTCTGAGTAGTGCAATGTCAGCTATACTTGTGTTATCCTGAAACTCCTATGCGTGTATACCTGTAACAGTATAGAACTGAGTTAGATGCCACCAAAAGACACTTTTTAGTATTGTACATATTCTCTTAGCATAGCCAATCATAGAGGGAACGTGTAGAGAGGCAACTAGTTAAGCTTGGTTAACCCCAATTCCAAGCGATTTCTTTCAAAGTGCTCCCTGCTTAGTGCCTTAGTGAAGATTTCTGCTACCTGGTCCTCTGTTTTGCAGAACTTCATGCAAATCAAATTATCCCTTAGGAAATGGTACCTAACATCAATGTGCTTGGTTCTCTTGTGTTGCACTGGATTTTTTGCCATATTAAGTGCACTTGTATCATCACACAACAACGGTACACAATCAGTAAGCACACCAAAATCCTCAAGTTGTTGTTTGATCCAGAGCAATTGAGCGCAACAACCAAAAAACTACATACCTTTTTAGAAAGAACCACAAAATTTTATTTCTTTGTACCCCATGAGATCAAGCATGATCCCAAAAAATGTTTCATTCCAGATATGCTCTTTCTATCCACTAAATATCCAACATAATCAGGATCAGCATATCAAACCAAGTCAAAATTATCTCCTGACGGATAGAAGAGGACTAGGTCCGGAGTTCCTTTGAGGTACCTCAAAATTCTTTTTGCAACCTTCAAATGAGATTTTTTTGGACTCGATTGAAGACAGTAAACACAATATCAAGTCTGCTAGCAGTCAAATATAGTAGAGACCCAATGATACTGTTGCACATGATTTCATTTACAGGAGAACTAGGTTTATCCATGTCTAGCCGAGTAGCAGTGGCTATGGGTGTATCAATGGTCTTAGCATTTTCCATCTCAAACCTCTTAAGTGACTCCTTGATGTACTTTTGTTGACTGATCATGGTTCCTCTTGGGGTTTACTTCACTTGTAGCCCAAGAAAGAAGTTTAACTCACCCATCATGCTCATTTCAAATTCACTGCCCATGAGCTTTGCAAATTCTTCACATAAGGAGTCATTTGTGGCATAAAAAATGATATCATCAACATAGACTTGCACAATCAATAGACTTCTCGCTCTTTTCTTCAGAAATATAGAGTTGTTAATTTTCTCTCTTGTGTAGCCATTTTCAAGAAGGAATTTTGGCAGTCTCTCATATCAAGTCCGAGGAGCCTGCTTTAAACCATACAGTGCTTTGTCTAGCTTGTAAACATGCTCATGATATTCAAAACCAGGAGGTTGCTTGACAAAAACTTCCACTTTAAGATATCCATTTAGAAAGACACTCTTAATATATATTTGGAACAATTTGAACTCCATATAAGATACAAAAGCAATAAGAATCCTGATTGTTTCCATTCTTGTAACAGGAGAAAAGGTCTCATCATAGTCTATCCCTTCTTCTTGCTTGTAGCATTGAACCACTATCCTTGCGTTATTTCTTGTTGTGTTTCCAAATTCACCAAGCTTGTTGTGAAACACCCACCTGGTTCCAATCGATGTTCTTTCTGAAGGCCTAGGGACCAACTGTGTGCCATACTTTGTTTCTCTTAAATTGATGGAGCTCTTCTTGCATAGCAGCTATCTAGTCAGCATCTTTCAATGCTTCCTCGATATTCTTTGGTTCAATTTGATACAGGAAAGCTGAGAAGGCAAACATATTTCTTGCCCTGGAACTAGTTTGAATACCAGAATCTAAAGGAGTGATTACATTTTGCAGTGGATGAGATCTCTTATGCTTCCAATTTGATACTTGCACTTCAGGATTCAAAGGACTAGGTTCCTCCATGTTGGATCCATCATTGACTTCATCAGAGCCTTGACTTTCATGATTGATCTATCGAGCCTCAAGGGTACCTGATACAACATCAGCTACCCGATGCTCAGCTTCGAGTGGAGTGATGAAGGGACCAGGTTCCTGTGTGCCTTTTGGAGATTATGCTGAATCTTCTTCATTGCTCTACTTGACTTGGCCCATCAATTCAGTCTTTCCATTCGAGATTTTTATGGCTTCATCAGGAACTTTAGAAAAATCCCCATCTTCAACTTCATCAACATGTGTCCCTTTATCACCTAATTCATTTGATTCATCAAAGATTACGTGCACACTTTCTTCTACACACATTAAGTTCTCTTGTCGTAGACTTGTAAGCCTTTCTCTGAGAAAAATAACCAAGAAAGATTCCTTCATCACTTTTAGCATCAAACTTCCCCAAAGGCTCTTTACCATTGTTGAGAACAAAGCATTTGCACCCAAAATATCTTAGGTAAGTAAGCTTGGGTTTTTTCCCATTGAGTAGTTCATAAGAGTTTTCTCAAGCAGGGACCTGATCATGCACCTGTTAATCAAGTGACAGGCAATATTGACGTACTACAACCTAAAATCTCTTCGACACACCACTATCTATCAACATTATTCTAGCAATATCTCCAAGTGTTTTGTTTTTCCTTTCCACAATACCATTTTGTTGAGGTGTTCTTGGAGCAGAAAAGTTGTGACTTATACCAGTTTCAACACATAATTCATCAAACTTGGCATTTTCAAATTTAGTGCCATGATTAGATCTGATACTCATAATGTGATTTCCTTGTTTCATTTCAATTTGTTTCACAAATGCAACGAACACAAGAAATGTTTCATCCTTGGTTCTTAGAAACAAGGTCCAAGTGAATCTGGAGTAGTCATCAACCATCACAAACATATACTTATTTCCTTTTCTGCTTGGAATTCTCATTGGCCCACAAAGATCCATATGAAGAATATCAAGTGGCCTTGAGGTACTCACTTCTTTCTTTGGTTTGAAGGAGGATCTGAACTGCTTCTCTCTTATGCATGCATCACATGCCTTGTGATCTTTGAACTCGGTCTTTGACAGCCCATGAACCAGGTCATTCACTATAAGCTTGTTCAGCAAGGAAAAGCTTGCATGTCCCAGCCGTCTATGCCATAGTTGAGCATCATCATCCATGGCACTGAGGCATGTCAAATTACCACCATTTAATGAATCAAAATCTGCCATATAGATATTCTTGAACCTTTTGGTATTAACACCACTTCACCAGACTTGATATTAGTGGCAGAGATAAGAACTTTACTTTTATCAAAGATTTGAGACATACTCAACAAGCTATACCTCAAGTAATTTACATAGTACACATTTTCAATTGCATGGGAGAGTGTCTTGCCAATTTTTCCAACACCAAGAATATATCCTTTCTTGCTATTTTCAAAGGACATACTCCCTTCTTGGAAGGACTTGAGTGAGAAGAAATTGTCCATTCTTCCAGTCATATGCAACGAGCAGCCACTATCCATGTACTATTTTTGATTGCCTCCTCTCACTCCAGCCTGCAAACAGAGTCATTGATTAGATTTAGGAACTCCATCTTGGATCTCTTATAATGATAGAACAGATAAATTAAGCTTCTTTTAGTCCATGCAGGTAAAATAGTTTTCTTTTTCCGGGGACTAGGTCCCTCAACTCTAGATTTATTTTCAATCAAACTTTTATTTTCTACAGAGACTGAAATTTGGCTTTGCATGTTTCTTTATAATAGACAGTCTGAGTAAAATGAGTACACAATCAATTTTCAGTTGTAGTGACATACTTGCTGTGGGGATTATAGGGGGCATTGGCCTTTTGAAACCCAATGCCTTTCCTACCTTCTCCATTACTCTTGTACATAGAAGCAATTACGTTAAAGGGCCCGGTCCATTGAAGTGACTTATCAAGCTTAATTTTTACCATTTTCAAACTTATTCTTTTCTGTTAATAACACTCATTTTGGTTCTCTTAAGCTTGCTTTCAAGCTCAAGCTAAATCTTACTATCCTGCTCTTTTCCTTTAGAAGGAGTATCCATTTATTTTTTTCATTTGATTTTTTAGCAAAGAGTTTTCTCTAGTTACTTCATCAACCTGTTCCTTCAAATCTACAATGGACACTGCCATGTCATCCCTCTCTTGTTCTAATTCACCAATTTCTTTAGCTAGAGCACTATTTTCTTCAATGAGACTATGATATGCATCAATTAATACACTTGCTAATGACATCAATTTTTTCTGAGAGAAATTTTCACGTTTTTTTGAACATCTAGAAAATTTACCTCATCCTCTTCATTGTTATCATCAGCATCAGATTTAGACATGAGTGCAAAGATTGATTCATATATCAAATGTCCATCATCAAAAGCCATCAAGGAAGCATCTCCTTGATCATCTTCATCTTCAGATTCACTTGAAGAATCTCCCCAGGCTGCCAGAGCCTATTTCACTAAATTGTCAGCAGCTTCTCTTCTTTTGAATTTCATGCCAGGGACCTAGTTCCTCTCTGATGTTTTTTCTGTGTTGTTCTTGTAGTAGTCTTGCTTGTGAAGAGGACATTCTCTGTTGAAATGTTGTGTTTCCCACACTTGTGACAACAGTCATTTCCTCTAGGATTTTTGCTTGTGTTTTCCTTTATCCGGAAACCACCATTTTTCTGAATCATCTTTTGAAACCTTCAAGTGAGATAAGCCATGTCTGACTCATCATCACTAGAGTCACTTTTAGCAGAAACTTTGAGAACCAAGTTCCTTTCTTTCTTTGAATCCCTTCTTTCCTGATCTTGCTTTTTTTTAGCTCATAAGTTTTGAGAATTCTAATTGGGTCATCAATGGTCAGTGTTTGTAAGTTCTTGGCTTCAGTAATAGCATTGACTTTTCTTTCCCACGAACTAGGCAAAACACTAAGTAGCTTACGAACTAGTTTGTTGGGTAGGAATAATTTCACCAAGAGAGTAAAGTTCATTGATTATGGAGGTGAATCTGATATGCATGTCATGAATGGATTCACTATCCTTCATCTTGAAGAGTTCATACTCTGTGGTAAGCATGTCTATTTTGGACTGCTTTACTTGACTTGTTCCCTCATGAGCAGTTTGAAGAGCATCCCAGATCTCTTTTGCAGACTGACATGGCGAGATATGATTGTACTCATCAGCTCCAATACCGTAAGCAAGGATTTTCTTGGCTCTGTAATTCTTTTCAATAGCTTTCCGGTTAGTCTCATTGTACTCCCTCCTTGTCTTTAGAACTGTTGCAATGCCAACCTCATCTTACTTCATAGGAACAAAAGGACCATCACAAATGATGTCCCACAACTCAGAATCATCAGTCATGAGGTAGTCATGGATCCTTGTCTTCTATTACCCATAATATTTTCGATTGAATCTTGGTGGTCTTGTGTTAGATTGTCCTTCCTCTAGGTTTGGTGGAGCAACCATTAGAAAGATCCTTTCTAGGTGTTAACCTTTTAGAAAGAACCTGCTCTGATACCAATTAATAGAATATGCGAGTTCACCAACAGAGTAGAGAACCAGGTTCTCTATTTGTTCCCTCGAGTAAAACAGAAAGTAAATAACACAAGATATTTACATGAAAAACTCATTACTCAAGGATTAAAAACCACGACCTACCAGAGTAGGATTATCCAAACTTTACTATAAATGAGCAACATGAGATTACAATCTACTGCAACCTAGGAATTAAACTCTTAATCCCTTCCCCTTTACAACAACTCTATTGTAAGACCTTTACAATTACTCTATTACAAAGAACACACCTTGACTAACTCTAGCCAATTAAACAACTGAAAAGGTTGACAATATGTCCTACTATGAAACTTCTTGAAAGTAGTGTAGGAATACAAATAAAGAACAAAATACAAAGAATCAACAAACCTAAGGACGTAAGACATCTTCAGTGATTGGGATCTGGTCCTTGTGTTTGTCAAAGCTTTGTTCTTGAGAGCACATGGAGAGCAGTGGCGGCTAGCACTTGGGATAAATGATTTTTAGATTTGCAAAGTGTTGGGGATACACTTGTAACATGTTGTTTATATAGGGGAGCATGTGAGATGATATAAAAGAGACATTTCATGTAGTTTTGGCCTCTAGCAAACTACAGCTGTGTTGCAGCACTGCCAGCAGCTTTACAGCTATAGAGTTAACCCTGCAACGACTAGAGGACCTGATCATATCTAGTCCATATCTAGTTCCTCGAGTATGTTTGGAAAATCATCAAAACATGAAATAGCATAACTTATCAATCATAGTGCTTCTAAGATGAAGCTTGTAGTACCCAATACTATGGTATACTACCAGTTTCATTCCTATATCATGGTGCTAATAAATTTATGGCCTAGAGAGACCTTAACATGGAATAGGATCTGGTGAGAGATTCTGTCAATAGAAATGGCCTTATTGCCATATTTCTTTCCATACCCAACTTTACAGAGCTCCCATAGGATGATCATAGGAGTTATCTGGAGAAGAAATTTATGAGTAGAGTCTTTGGTTGTCTAGTCCACCAAAAGTTTTAATGGATAGGGTATTTCTTTCTCTGGTCTGAAATCTTAAAGGGTGGAGAAGGAGTTCCAAACCTAAATGGCCATATCACTAAATGCAAAAACATGACTCGGAGTTTCTTGTTTAGGATGTCTACAACAGATGCATGCAGATACTTTATTAATCTCACATCTTTTAATAGTGTCATCTAAATGAAGTTTTTTTTTCAATATTCTATAGGTGATGATTTTTCTTGAATCGCGGTTCTTTATACTAGATCTTGAAAAGCATTGGACAATGAGTCCTATTTTATCTGAGACTTTAATAAGTATATGCACAAGTGAATATACCCTAAGGTTTAGGAGTCCAGATGGCTTGATCTTCACATTGAGTAGGGCCAAATGATTGTTGACACCCAATTTTATCCCTCCTTTATTTCAACTTATTTCCTCGGGCTTCTAAATTTATTGACAAGCTAAACGCTTTATTTTCGCTATTATTTTCTTTATTGCTACTGTTATTGATATCATTATTTTCATCAACATTATTAGCATCTCTTTATCATAATTTCTAAAGGGTTCGTTGTTACTTATTTTCGTTAAATTAATTATACTTTACCAAGTCTTTTATTTTCTACACATTGATCATTAATTATCATAGTATGTATATTATACTAGTAACCCAAATGAAGCCCAATTCGTGACTACCCTTCCAAAATCAGCAGCCCATTTATTGATTACCCATTCCCCCCACCAGAAATTAGCCGGCCCACTTAGTTGAATTCGTCACCAACCCATTACCACTACCCGACCCGACCCACGTCGTTATTTCCCCTAAAACCTAAAAGAAACGCAGCCCTAATCTCTTTCTCTTTTCTCTCTCACAGCCGCTCCTCCTATCTCTCCTTTTTCCTTCACTTCGTCATCTTCCCCTTTCCATTTTTCGACCACTGCTCCGCCCCCTTTCAACCATGGCAGAGTCAAACATGCCCGTTTTCGTGCAATACCTTCTTTCTTCCTTGTCGTCTTCTCTCTCCCCACTCTTATCTCGTCGTCTTCGCCCATTTTAGCAAAAACAACAGACCCTTTAGCCATCACAGATTTTGCCTTTCCATTTCCACACAAAAAACGTCCCTATGTGCTTTACCTGAATTTTCTGTCGTGACAGAGAAAGAGACCTTTTTTTTTACTCCAAAACACACGAAATCCTCAAAGACCAGAGGAAAATCAGTTCGTTTTGGGCAAAAGGTTGAAGTAAATCACGTGGTGGACTCCAACGTTCAGATTAAGAGGAGCTTTGACTTGATTTCAAATGTTCAGTTTCAAATCCCCTCCCGTGACACCCTTTTTCATCTGGAATTAAAAATTCGAAAATGGAAACCCTAGCCCGAATCTGTTATAAATACAACTCTAAATCCTCAGCCGAAAGGGGGGTTTTTTTTTCTTCTGTTTTGGAAGGCAATTCCAATTTTCTGAAAAATACAAAAAGAGAGCCTCACTCGAAAACAGCCAACAATTACTCTATTCTTCATTTTTTTTTGAAACTTTACTTTAAATCGAGTTCGGGTTCGAGCATAAATCCGAGACGTCGACGCCTCAGTTCACTGTACTCGCAGAAGGTAAACAATCTTTCGAAAATAATTCAATTTACTATCTGGATAGCTTAAGAAGTGATTATGTGTTCATGCATGTTGGTTGTTTCGGCTGGTTGGGTTGCAGTTTAATAACTTAGTCTAATTATGTATATTTATGTCATAATTAGTTTAGCTTCGGTTCTAATAACGTTCGTGTGTTCGCGTCTCAGTTTAATGTAACAGTCCTACATGTTTATGTTTCAAGCCGGTATGTTTTAATTTCAGTTTGTAAGTGTTTATGTGTTCATGTTTGTCATTTCAGTCAGTTTAGTTCGTTTACGGGTGTTCAGTCGTTAGTGAATCTAGTTTTAGTTAGTAGTTTGATGGGATTCGTCTATATTCGAGTTGGCTACTGGTTTAAAATTCGACATGGTCTGATTGAGTTGATTCTATAAGCATCATAGCATTATGCAGATTTGGTGTGCAAATTGAGAGGTATGAATCATTTGCAGCTTTAGTATTCTTTCTATCGATTCCAAAAGATGATTTAGTTTAAGAAGACACTCATTGCATGGGCAGTTAGATAATATGATCTAATCTTCGGATGCATATGCATTTTTAGTTTTACATTCTTGTTTTGGCTTCAACTTGTCCTCGTCAGTCTGTTTCTTTTTCTCTCTCTCTGTTTTACCACATTTTAGAAATGATCCAAGTTTGCAAATGCTCTTGAATACCCCCCCCCTTGTTTTGCCAAAATCAGTTTGTTACGTGTTCCTTAGCATGCCTGCTCACTGGTAGATGAATATAATATATCCGCCTAATTGTTAAAGGATCCAGCATGTATATATATGAAGATATAGTAGCTATCTAGACTGAGGAATACTAAAGTGTGACGTGCTGTTTTGTCGGTTATGTTATTTCGCTTAGCGTCCCTCGATTCTTGCTGCCTCTTTAGATATATTCCCTGTTACCTCGGAGTTTTGCAACATCCCGTGTACATGAAATGACTTCCGCTGTATTTGTTGAAAATCTCCTTCCTCTTTTTGTTTGTTCGAGAAGCTGCCACTGCGTTAACTAAAGTAGCTCTCCTGTTATTTGCAAATTATTAAGTGACTAACAGATCGTTATACTTGATAAATATGTCATGGAATATTGAATCATCGTCTTCTGCCCCCCCCCCCCAGACTTGTCCCGTGAAAGACTTAGGAGTATAAGATCAAATCCATAAGGCCTACTGTGATTTTATGTATTTGTCGTGTTTGGATAATAAACACGAAGATCAATGCTATGACCATTTATGCCTACCTCTATATGCGATATGGATCCTGTTAGCTTTGCATACTATCTAAATGTGATTAGTGAAAGCCACTGTTATAAGCTGATCTAGGTATATGCTAGTATGTTGTGTATACTTGTCTTGTATGTCTTGTTTATGGTACCGTATATGTGGTTTCAGTGCCAATGCCCTCTTAACATGGTTCATTTAGTTGTTTCTGCCCTTTACTGTTGATGTTCTCTAAGACGGCCCGATGATATACGGAATATTTGCATTTCTGCCCACTCACAAGCATGTAGGAAATAGATATACTCAGTATAAGATAGATATATCATTTTTGTGTCATGTGAATTAACCTAGAATATAACCGTGTGTTTATTCATGATATGCATGAATTTAAAACCATGAACATCCTCAAATAAATTTCCTTGTCACTAATCTTTATCTTTTCCTTGCATGTACACCGGAGTCGAAGAGTCTTACTTTAAGACTTGATGTCATCCCGCAAAGGCCTAGAATGCGCATCTACTCCATCATTCACACCCCCGCATTCAGTGTTGGGCTAAAAGCCCAACGTGATTTCTCTTCTTGAGTCAGTCAACCCACAGCCACATATTAATTCCGATGGGCCGAAGCCCAACAGTAGCGGACAGCAACCTTCAAAAAGAAAATGGGCTGAGCCCATTTAAATCATATTTCCCCTTCTAATTTATTTCTTGTGCCTCCATTTTACTTTATTGCATTTAACTTATGTTGTTTTGACTAACACTTTGCTTCATTTTGTACTCTTAGCATTAGATGAATCATAGGAAATTCAGTGGGACTTAGTTTTTAATAATGGGTAGTTAATTTAAAGAAAACCAATAATTAATTCTATAAAGTCTCATTTTCTTCTTTTTATATTAAAGTTATTCATAATACTCCTAATATTTATCTTTCTTAGAATAACTGATCTTTTAAATAGCATGACTATATATTTTGGGCTAAAAGAATCATGATTCATTTTTACTATCTTAAAGCTTTCAAGACGTCGTTAATATATAAATACTAATCCAAATATACTTTATAAACATTATTTTAAGATTTATTCAACTGTGTATACTTTTAGTCTAATATAATCAAATAAAGTCAGCAAAGAAATTTTGTCCTTTGTATCATATTTATAATAAAACTAGATTTTAGTTGGCATTCGTCATAGTAATACAATTTATCTAAGTTTCAAATTCGTTAAACTTATTGCCTACATGAAAATCATTACATCTTCAAATTCATCTTCAATAATACTTGAAGTCTTTTTCATACAAATTATTATATTGTGCAAGTCTTATTTTTTTATAACATTATTACATCATTATATTTTACTTTAAAACTTTAGCAATATTTATAAGTTATTTTCCAAACACTTAGAATATTATATTTACCCTTAGCCTAATTAATTACAAGTCCGGTCGGATTAACCATTATTAATGGAACTTAGAGGATGCCTAATACCTTCCCTCTAGGTTAGTTGAACCCTTACCTAGATCTTTTTGGTTTCGTAGACTTTTTTTTTTTTAAAATAATAATAAAATCAACTTTAGATAATTACTTTAATTAATTTTAGGTGCCCTAATTCACCGTAAATAATTAGGTGGCGACTCCCGTACTTTAAATAACCCCGGAATTACCCGAATGTTGTAAACTATTTTGACTCTGGTTAAAATAGAGTATGACAATGATGACTTGAGAAATCCCCTACCTGACCTGTTGGCGGACTATATATGTCCTAAAGCTTGTCCATTTCCCAGCTATTGTTATGGATAAAGATTAAAGTCATGGTGTTGTCTGGATTATGAGTGAAGTTAGAGTAGGAATTGATGGAACTTGAGGGGGCTCATGTTATAGTCGAAATAATCAGGGCGTCATGCGAAAGCTAATAATTGCTAGCCTTGAATGACAATGAATCAAGCAACAATGAAAAACTATAAAAAAAGACTTTCATAATATGATATGGGTTTGGTCAATTGACCTACATATGAAAACTAATATAAAAGAAAATCATAAAAAACTATTGAGAGAAAAATCTCTTCGTAAACAAGACTTCATTTGACGGTTACATTGTGGATACTACTGTGTTGTCTAGTTGTGAGAAGGGAGTCTTCAATTTATAGATGTCCAAAACTTTTCCTCCAAGAAAAGGCTTACTCAAATTGGAAGATTTGTATTTTCCTTTTAGAAAAAGTAAAATCAATTATGGTTAACTTTTTTCCCTTCCTTCAAGAAAAGGTGAAATCCAAATATGGTAAGAAAATCAGGGTAAAACCCTAACAAATCTCCCCTTTTGGCTGGGTATTTTCTTGAAAAAACTTGATCCGCCCTCTTCACGTAATCTTCATCACTGCTGCTTGCCATGGTTAACAATAAGGTTAAAAATATCATAGGTTAAAAATGGTTTAAAATTTTTTTTATCTTTACTTTTA
This sequence comes from Lycium ferocissimum, assembly GCF_029784015.1. Taxonomy (NCBI): domain Eukaryota; kingdom Viridiplantae; phylum Streptophyta; class Magnoliopsida; order Solanales; family Solanaceae; genus Lycium; species Lycium ferocissimum. Next base: position 15,413,289 of record NC_081351.1, read on the forward strand.
AAGATGCAGCAGCAGCAATGTTAAAAGTATGATTGAAATTCATCTCCACATGTAGCCAGACAAAATCTTCATTATCTTGAACTTTGTTTGTAGCTTGATTTGAACTTGTCGCCTTGAACCTTTCTTCAACCGGTTGAACCATTGACTCTGATACCATTTGTTGGATCATCGGCTCGAATACCACTTATTGGATCGAAATAACATGGCGTCATGCCGAACCTAATAATTGCAAACCTTGAATTACAATGAATCAAGCAACAATGAAAAACTATAAAAAAAAGACTTTGATAATATGATATGGGTTTGGTCAATTGACCTACATATGAAAACTAATATAAAAGAAAATCATAAAAAACTATTGAGAGAAAAATCTCCCCAAACAAGACTTCGTTTGAGGACTACATTGTGGATACTACTTTGTTGTCTAGTTGTGAGAAGGAGGTCTTCAATTTATAGATGTCCAAAACTTTTTCTTCAAGAAAAGGGTTACTCAAATATGGAAGATCTGTATTTTCCTTTTGGAAAAAGTAAAATCAATTATGATAAACTCTTTGTCCTTCTTTCAAGAAAAGGTAAAATCCAAATATGGTAAGAAAATTAGGCCAAAACCCTAACAATTCATTGTCCCACTTCATGAATTTTCTAAGATACTGGATTAAATACTATTTCTGGTGTCCATGAGGTTTTCAAGAGTTAGAGTCTTTAGGTACAGACACCTTATGATATTAGATCTTGGGTAGTATTTAGTCTTGAGAAATTTAATCCACGGATCGTCTTCCTCCATGGGCTCCCACCATCTTTTAGCAGCAAAACATTGCTAATATCATCCAATTTCTTAAAACTAGTTCCACCTTCAGAATATGCAAAACTCAAGTTCTTCTAGGAGCTCCAGTGGTAGCTACTTTTTTCTTCTTTTCTCTCCCAAAAGAAATTGTAGAGGCACATTTCAACTTGATCAATGATAGCTTTGAGGGAGAATGGCAGCAAGCATGTAGAAAGGCTAGGACTGCAGTATGTGACTGATAATAATGGTCTTGCTATGATGGACAATAATTTATCTGGCCATCCTCCAAATTTATTGAGAACTTTGAAAGCACAAGGTAAGAAAAACAGCAATCTTTTCTCCTCATAGTATAGATTACACAATTTAAGTAAGTGAAGGAAAACTCTTTTTGGTTAAAACCAATCCATCTATTGATTATCCTGTTAGTTCTACAATCAATGGACTTATGAATAAGGAAGTAGCTTATCTCTTGTTGATTTCGTGTCTAAATTCATATTAATTAGAGCCTTTGTAATGACTCTAATAGATTTCATATCTCTAGATGACAAGAGGACTAAGTCATCAGCATAGCCTAGATGATTGATCTTGGGTCCTTTAAGGTTCATAGAGAAATCAGTGAACTGATCATTATCACGGAACTTGTCTAAAGCCCCGGATAGAGTTTCAGCAGCTAAAATGAATCGAGAGGCGGAGATGCGATCTTCTTGTTTAAGCCCTCTAATTATTTGAAGAAGCCATACATGGTCACATTAATAAGGATGAAGTATCAGTTTTCATATATAAGTCTATAGAGAATATAAATCACAATTTTGGAGAATTTCATTTTCCACAAAACAACTGTGAGGAAGGTCCATGAAAGTTTTTCATAGCCCTTTGATATGTCACAATTGATAACAATATTTCCCCCCTGATTTTCCTATCTAATGCCATGAATAGATCAGTCCATTCTTCATTGACCATGATCATGTCAAGTCTTTTGCTTATTCTCCTTCTTCTGCCCCTACAATTACACCAAGTGAAAGTGTACGTTATAAAGCATAGATCGGTCATCTCATATGCCTCCATGAATGTAATGAAATAAGTACTCTTACTCAAGGTGTAAGGAGTCCCTCCTTTTTTTCTCAAAAGTTGTCATGAAGGCATTGAAATCATCTAGGATGGTCCATGGTCCATTAATGGAAGCACTGATGGACCTAATTCTGCTCCATGATTTTCTTCCTTTGACAACGGTGAATTTAGCATAAACCCCAATAATCCAATGTTTTTTACCATTATGAATGATTTCTAGGGTGATTTATTGGAAGTGATTGTTAATGACAGTGCAACCATGTTATTCCTCTATAGGAACCAAATTTTGTTATTCGTGTTGAAAGCAGCATGGTCAAAACCCATGATGATTTTGCAGGCCTCTAGTTGGTCGGCTTCCATAAAAGGTTCATGAAGGATCACTATGTCAACTTTCTGTATTCTGAATAGTTTGTCTAGCCTTTCACTTGCCCCTCCTAATTTCACTCCCCTTATGTTTCAATTTATGATGTTAATCATCATAATAGATTGGGGTTTCTATGCCACCTTCAATTTTTTGGGTACTGGGAGGCTTGGCGTGCCCCTTTTTACCTTTGACTTTCTTCTTTTTGTGTCCCCTAGGGGATAATCCTAGATTGCCTATAACCTGGGCAAATTCTTTGTCAGCGGAATCTTTTAGTTCTTCAGAGTTTTGACGTGCATTTCCAGTGTAGCTATTGGCCACTTCCTCTTCCTTTGATTCTGTATTCTCAACCCAATCTTCTGTGGCACTAGCATACTCATCATTCTCTTAATATAGGGTCTTATTTATCATTGTCCCATGTTGTCCCTGTCCTATTGTATTATCAAAACTTCCAAAGACCTTAAGTCCACCATCAGTTTACGACTGATCAGGCCTTCCAGCTTTCTGACATTCATGTTCATATCTGAGGACTCTGGTCTTCCACTCTGTTGATTGTTGCACGAGCTACTAGCATTTTGTCCTTGAGAGTCTAGCTGTTGATGATTGCGTCCTTACTTTTTTTCTTTAATCTGTTTGGTGGCTTTTCCCAGATTCTTATGTAGTCCCATAGTATTTGTGTTTCCTTTGGTACATTCTTGTTCTTTGCTTTGTCCACAACATATTCTTGACTTTTACGAGGCTAGCTTCCCTAAACTGTTTCCTCTTTTTGTTTTTGGATTTTTTCTTATTACTCTTGTCCTTTTCGTTTTCTATTTATCTGGTTGTCTCAGTAGAACTAGTTGTTTGTTAAACATGCTTGGCATTATTATTTCTCACAGCCTTGTAGGTGGTGGCTTGTTTGTTCTTTCCAGGCTTGCCTTGACTGTTCATTATGCCACTGGATTGTCTTCTCTCTTGTTTAGGAGTTTTTGCTCCATTGTGCTCCATGTTTGCATTGATAAGAGTCTCACTAGGATCCAGTTGGCCAACTTGCTTATCTTGGTTGTCCTTTTTATCAGTCATCCTCCCTGCTTCAACTTTGCATTTGTTAAGGTCGTGGCCATGTAGTTTGTATGCCCTACAATGCACATGCACTCTTTCATATTACAACCTTTGTGCATTGCCTTTTAGGCCAACTCTCATGCCTTTTAAGCCCACCCAAACATATTCGAGTAATGGTTCGGATAGATCAACCACAATTCTAAATTTAGCCACATTAGGCCTAGATCTACCAAGAGTTGCCACATCTTCTTTGAGGGAGGTTCCAACATCTTCAAGGATTTATTTTAGGTAGTCCAAATTGAAAAGATGAAATCTTAATCCAGGGAGTAAGACCCAAACAAGTTCTAGGGGAGTATCTGTATGTGGGTCGAAATCAGGGAACCGTTTGAACATGAGCATAAGGTTCCCATAAATACCCATGAATCATTGAAAGTGAGCAACATTAAAATAATATTCCATATTGAATTCAATGAATAAATGCTTGTGGTCGTATGCCCTAATTCTGAGTTTCCTTTGAGAGGTGTTTGTTCCAGAAATTTGTATAGATGAATATTCAGACGACAGTGAAATTCCACTCATCGGCCATGACACCATAATAGTCTTCAGCTTTGAAGATCGATCACAATAGGATCTCCATTGTGGACAGTGCGTCTTGCAATCACCGTGGAGCTAGGTTTGATAGTGGTGATCGCTGTTGGTATTTTGGGATTCAGGCACGAAAGAAGTGGCTGTGATATCAGGGGGGCTTTAATTGAAGCTCGTCATATGCCGGAGAGGTTGTTGCAGACGTGCCGATCAGAAGGGCGCATATGTGTACGCAAGGCAAATGTAGTATTTTGGTTGTAACGGTCTTATGTACGTGGAGAGTTTTTTCTTCTTCTGGTCCTTATGTTCATATGATTGATCTTGAGTCCTTTAAGGTTCGTAGAGAAATCAGTAAACTGATCATTATCATGGAGCTTGTTTAGAGCTGTAGACAGAGCTTCACCAACCAAAATGAATAGGGAAGGGGAGATGAGATCAGAGATCTCCTTGTTTAAGCCCACTTGATGATTTGAAGAATCGATACCTGGTTCCATTAATAAGTATAGAGTGCTTGTTTTCAGCTATAAATCTGTAGATAAGATCAATCACAATTTTAGAGAATTTCATTTCTTTAGAACAGTTGTGAGGAAGGTCGATCAAAGCTTGTCATAGGCCTTTAACATGTCTAGCTTGATCACAATGTTTTCCCCCTGATTTGCTTGTCTACTGCCATGGACAACATCTTGTGTGAGAAGGATCTTCTTTGTAATGAGTCTTCCCTTGACAAACCAATCTGACAGTACTTTGAATGAATTGATGCTTAACCTACGTGTGAATAACATAGTAATATTGTATCAGGTACAACGCTAAGTGTTGTTTTTATTTATAATTGACTTAGCAAGGGGGAAGTCCCACAATCTCATAATTGACTTTGTTACGAATATGTAAACTAAAAGAATGCCCTGCACTCTATATAGACACACACATATTTGACCCATTTAATTTTAGCGAGTTAGACGAGTGGAGCGGGTCAACTTACTTGACAAAATGGATAGTTGTTTTCTTGTTTTTTTAGGAGCCTGGCTTAAAAAAGTTCCACATCAGCAATATCTACCCACTGCAAAAAAAAAAAGAAAAAAAGAATGAGCTATGAACTTTATCGCTATATTGCTTGTAGCTAACAGAATATTGTGATAATTAGTTGCTAAAAAGCAATAGCGACATATTTTGATGTTTAGCTACAGAATTTGTCTGTCGCTAGTTCCTATTTTTAGGATTGACCACAAGTAACACCTTAATTGGTTGAGTGATAGGTGAAATGGCAATAATTAAGTGACTTTTCTGCCGCAAAATAAAGAAAAGTGACTTTCTAAAATAATCATCATTAGTTAAGTGACCATATGAGAAATCAACTCTATAAAAGACCTTTATATCGGTCGGTATGTATAACTCAAATCCATAATTAATTAAGACGTACTACACGAAAGCCAACTTATATTTTCCACTTAAAATTACCATAAGACTTGCTAAGTTCCTGCACCATTCTTGAACTGCATCATTCTTCTTTAAGCAATAAACAAAACTTCATAAAACTACCGACCTTCTCGAGATCTATGCATGCTTTAATTGCTTCCTAATTTCATCAACTCTCTTCTTTCCATAATTCTCAGTCTCTCATTATAGATACTGCTAGTAGTACATATCATACATCTAGGGGTGTTCATGGTTCGATTTGGGTCGGTTATTGATTAAAACCATAACCAAACCAATTTATTCGGTTTTTAAATGTCTAAAACCATAACCAAACCAAATAAAATAATAACCACCGGTTTGGTTATTGTCGGTTTGGTTGAATTTTTCAGTTTATGACTAGTAGCCATGAGACTTATCAGTAAATATTAAAAAGTTGAAAAAGACATGTCTTTTTTTTTGTTCAAACGATATATTTTATTTATAGTTTAAGGTGGAATAGACATCATAGAAACATTTTCACTATTAGTGATAGTGCCGTACTCAAGTTACTCAAAGTTGCTAGACTATTACATATAAAGCTAAAAACTAACTAAGTAGTGGCTGCACCATTTTTATCATCTTAATATACATACCTGGAAATAAAGTAGAGCATAGGAGCTTTTAGTTGTTGTTACAAACATACATATTAATTAAACATAAAGACTACCTAAAATTAAAATGAAAATATATGAAATAAAAAAAACTTTGTGTAATGATCCCAAACTTTGCAAAAAAGTAAAGACTTGCATTTTGCCCTCAATTCTCCCATTTTATTAAAAAAAACTTTCTGTAATGATCCCAAACTTCAGATGTTTTTCTATCATTATCCCCAAGGCTAGGGTCTCGACTACAAAGAGTTGTTCTTTTCTGCTTTTTAGGAGGATTATCCACGAAAGAAGTATTAGAACATTACCATGTGCTTGAGTTGCAGCAAATGCTGATGTTACCGAAATATCTTCTATAGGAACCTCCAAATCTACAACCTCTATCCTTTTCATATGAAAAATATTAGAAGTTTAGGACCCATTCAGACAAGAAAAAAAGAAAGGTATAAATTCGAAAAAAGAAGAAGAAACAACCTAAAATCAAATGGCTGACAAAGAAAGGCTAAAAATTTAAGTTAAAGACATTAGACTCTAACGCGAGCTTCTGTTAGTAGGTTTACACTTAACACTTAAAGAGTTAAAAGACTTAAAGATCGACATGGGCTTGAACATATTCTTAAAAACACGGGCCTTAAACAATCATGTGAAATAAGTAGACCAGAAATCAAATTAATGATTAAAAGGTATAAAATATTTATAATTATTTATGAAAAACTAATATTATACATATAAATAATTATAAAATTTATGTATATAATTTATCGGTTTAGTTCGGTTATTTATTCGGTTATTTTTTAATATAACCATAACCAACCCAAATATTATCGGTTTTTAAAATTTAAAACCAAATCAAACCAAACCAAACCAAATGTCGGTTTTTTTATTCGGTTTGGTTAAATTTTCGGTTTGGTTTTGATTTTAACCAAAACCGTGAACAGCCCTACATACATCAAGTCTTAAACCTTAGAAGAAGAAAAAAAAAAAGTTTAATTAGAAGACCGGATGGCAAATATTAGCTTCTTGAGTTTAGCCAATTTGTTGGTTAGCATTGTTTTAGCTTCTAGTCTCCTGCATGGGGCCTTTGCACAGGCAGGATATAGCAGTATTGATCCCTTAGACTTCGAGGTGGGGACAAATTCAGAAACTTTATGGGTTCAATTTTTATGTTTTTTAGTATTGAATTCATTATATTTTTTAAGTTATAAGTTCACATATATTATTTATTACGATTTTCATGGATCTTACCCATAAATTTATGCTTCGTATTAAAAATATTGGTCCAAATGAACCCGATACTGATACTCTGCATCCGCCTTTGCTGACAAGCTGGGTACAGCAATATTGGTGGCCCAATGCAGGCAGCTTTAGTTCACTGCAATGCTGCGGTTGAGAATCAAAATTGCTATAAAGCACTCAAAATTTCTCAGGACCGTGCCTCTTATTCTTGCGAATCAAAATACACGTAAATAAAATAAATCTCGAGAAGGTGTTATTCTGAAGTAAAAGGGGAATAACGACCAACCGGGTCGTTACATTAAGGGATAGCAACTTCTACTATTGGGATGAACCATGCTTGTTTCGGATTTGTGCCATGGATAAATTCCATTGTCAATCATATGAAAGTAGTTCGTTGTACAAACGGAGGATGAAATACCTCCAGACAAAAAGATCATGAAAAGAGAGTTCAACCGGGGAGACATGGTTCTACTCTTTAAGTCAAGGTTGGAGTTGTTCTCGGAAAAACTCAAGTCTAAATGGTATGGACCCTTCAAAGTTGGCAATGTCTATCCTTTTGGTGCCGTGGATTTGGAGCCCGATGATGGTAAAAGAATCTTCAAAGTAAATGGGCAAAGAATATGACACTATTTGGGTTCAATTGAAACTAGAAGAATGGTTTCACAAATTGATTTGGGGAACCCCCGATGATATCTTGAGTGTTAATAAAGGTTATGTCGTGGCACGGCATTAAATAATTAGGTGCTTCTTTGGAGGAAACCCAAGCTCCTATCATTTTAATATCTTATATTTTTAGCCTTGTTAGTAGATTGTTAGAGGCTATGCATCCACCAAACAAAGTATGGAGAGACCTGCTTGCCTACCAGTTCTCTCAGATAGTGCAGTAAGAAATAACACAAGATTTTTTACGTGGAAAACTCCTTGCTCAAGGGATTAAAAACCACGACCTACCACGTAGGATTTCAACTCCACTAACACCGAGCAACTTCAAATTACAACTCTTGCAACCTAGGAATTAACTCACATAATCCCTCAACCCATAAAATACACACTATTTTAAGTAACCCTTGACTACCTCTAGCCAAACGAACTAATACACCTAGACTAACTCTAGCCTAGTGTACCACTCAGAAGCTTAAGTAGGTAAACCTCCTACAAATAACTTCTGAGAATTCAACTAATACACGTAAACTAACTCTAGCCTAGTGTACCACTCAAAAGATACAAACAACTTCTGAGAATTCAAAATACCTACAAATAACTTCTTAAAAGAGAAGAGTAGGTTTATAATTTATAGAACAAAAGACAAAGACTCAAACAAACCTAAGGACTTAAAATATCTTCAGTGGTGAGAACCGGTCCTTCTGTTTGCTGGAGCTTTGTTCTTGAGAGCACCTTAAGAGGTGGAGACTTGCACTTAGGATTTGAGCAATTTGATTATGCAAGAATGAGTCTTCACTTTAAGCATGATGTTGTATATGTAGAGGGAGAGAGTGAAGGTGACAGCCCATAAAGCAACTCTATTTTTGTATTACTGTTGTATGGTTGCACTGCTGCACTGTCAGTAGCTTTACAGTTGTAGAGTTGACTTTTCAACGATCCAAGAACCTGGTCCTTCAAATGGAGGAACATGGTCCCTCATCCGTTTCTTGAACAAAGCCGCAACAACTTTCTATTTCTTTGTCTTTACAATCGCTATAATATTTGTAGCTTTACAGCTGTTCAATTGACCAAGCAATAGCTAGGGACCTGATCTCATCTGGTCCTTCTGAAGACGTATCTGATCTGTACTATTAGTAGTTTTACAGCTGTACAGTTGACCAAGCAATAGCTGGGGACCTGATCTCATCTGGTTCCTCTGAAGACGTATCTAGTCCTTCATATATGAATATATCCTGCTTGGGACCTGATCTCATCTGGTCCTTCATATATGAACATATCCTGCGGCTTGTGTAATGTGACTGATTGCATCTGATTCTTTAAGGAGCATGTCTCATCATATCTGGTTCCTTAAGTTTTGTCAAATCATCAAAACATAAGGTGTCATAACTCATCAATTTTCTCATTTTTGATGATGACAAAGAAACATACTTTGTATCCCCCTTGAGGACTAGATTTCTCACTTGTTCCCCCTGAAGCTCAGACACATAGTTGCATTCTGGTTCCTTGAGTGGAGTTTGTCAAATCATCAAAACATAAAGTATCATAGCACATTAATTTCCCCTTTTTTGATGATGACAAATATATAAGTCTATTCCCCCTTAGTGAGACACTTGTTCCCTTTGAGAATCAGACCACTCTTTCTAATATGATAACACAACATCAGCACGAGCAAAGAACCAAATCTAAAGATCCTTGCTTGTTCCCCCTCAGAACTAGATCTATCAACATGGTAGCAACCAATTATCAAATCCCCTACCTGGAATACTTCCCCCTTTTGGCATCATTGAAAAGAGTAAATACTGTAGCATAAGCAAAAAGAAGTTCAGCTACGTTAACTCATGGCCACTGGGGCAACACAACATGAGAAATAATTAATACCAACTAAGTTAAATAATATTGCATAGATAAGAGAAAATGCCCAATGGTAATTCAGTAGAACAAAATTTAGCAGTACCAACAATACAGAATGTGATGATTAAACTACCATAAGTGTCATTTAAAGGGGTCAAAAAGGATGGGATATTCGTGAAGGGTTTTGTAGGTGGTTTATATGAGACAAGAGATAGGAGGGAAGGAAATGGACTGCTATGAGGAAGGGCTAGGTCAATGGATTAGCTTGAGGAGCTTGTCGATCCTCTTATTTGCAGCTCGCTGGTCATGGACCAGATGCCTATTCAATTCCTCCACTTGTACCTTCAGTTTTGCATTCTCTGCTTTCAGCGACTCAATGGCACCAGGTTCCTCACCTTCCATTTCACACTTTTGAACCTCTGTCTTAATAGCTGAGTTCTTTACTTTCAACTAGGTAATTTCTACATTGGCCTGCTCTTGTTCATCAATCAAGTTTGAGATTGTGAAATTACTTTCAACTCCTCCCTCTTTGGGCATATGTTCATACTCCTCAGGCGTACTTACGGTGAACATTTGGAATTCAACTATCTCTAGAAGGTCCTTCATCCAATTTTTTTCCAGCTATCACCAGATTAACATTCTGACAGTACCCTTTGATTTTTCAGGTTTTCTTTTCTATCCCGTTTAGTAATCTCATTTTTTTTAAGGAGAACCTGATTCCTCATCCATACTTGCCTTCCTCATGCGAATAGGTCGGGTCTTAGCTTTCTTCACCTCTGACTCTACATTCTCAACATCAGGTTCTTGTGCAGTGGCCACTGTTGTCTTTCCTTTCCTAACTTTTTCGCTTTTTTTTTTTCAATTTTTGTAACATCAGCACCAGGTCTCTGTGCAACCCATGTTGACTTACTTTTTACCTTCCTCTTAAGTGGAGTGTCCTCCACTTACTCTTTTTCATCATCTACTTCCACCACATCAACTTGTGTCACATTTTCTTCATCTAAATAGTTACCTCACCAGTATGTTGCCCCCTCCCCCCCTTTTTTTAGATCATCAAAAAATTTCTCCTGAGTGGAGGCACATGTTCCACCCAGAAGCATATGTTCCCTCATCAGTAATCCCCCTTTGTTCAAAATATCAATGGTTGCTCAGATCCAGACACAATTTCATGGATAAGTGAGTCTGGAGTGGTATAGGATATTTTGGGGGCGACTTTGAAATGTTTGGTTCGGATGAATTTAGGGATAAGGGAAGGAATAAAGAACCTATTATGATTGGTTGCAAGATGTAAGATCATAGGTTACAACTGGTTCTCTTGAACCGGTTCAGAATCGTGACGTGTTGGATAGAGTTTAGAGGTTATAAGCGGGAAGAAATTTTAATGGCATGGCACTCTAGGCGCTTTTAAAGACACGCAAGTACTGATGAGACTACTAACCTGAGTCACAGGAACCGGGTTCCTGAACAAGTTTTGAAAATGAAGGCCAAGTATCTGAAGAATGCAATGTCACTTATCCTTGTATTGTCTTGAGATTGCCATCCGTGTACACCTGTAACAATATAGAACTGAGTTAGATGTCCCCAAAAACCACTTTCAGTATGTACCTATCCTCTCGTCATAGCCAATCATTAAGGGAACTTGTGGAAGGTCAACTAGTTGAGTTTGATCAAACTCAACTCCAAGTGATCTCTTTCAAGGTGCTCCCTGCTTAGTGCCTTGGTGAAGATGTTTGTTACCTAGTCCTCTATCTTGCAAAATCATCTTTAACAATACAGTAATGGAGGGACCAGGTTCTTGAGTGTCATCTGCAGCTTCTTCTTTATTTCTCTGCTTCACCTGAATCTTTTTCACGAAGGCTAGTTACATAATAAGCATTTTCGATTGTATGGTAGAGTGTCTTGCCAATTTTTCAATGCCAAGAATATGTTCTTTCTTGCCATTTTCAAAAGACATACTCCCACCTTGGTAGGCCTTGAGTGAGAGGAAATCATCCATTTTTTTAGTTATATGCTTTGAGCAGTCACTATCCAAAACAATTTTTTTTATTGCCTCCTCTCACTCCAACCTGCAAATAGATTCACTCATTAGATTTAGGAACCCAAGGTAGCTTGGGTCCTATATAATGATAGAACGGGTGAATTAAGCTTCTTTTTGCCCATGCAGGTAACACTTTCTTCCTTTTTTTGAGACCAGGTCCATTAACTCTGGGTTTCTTCTTGATTTTTGGATCTGGCACAAAACAGGCCTCACAACTCTTCATAGGAGCATAAGGGCCATCATAAATGATTTCCCACTGCTCTGGATCCTCAGCCATGATAGAGTCATGCCTTCTTCCCTTCCACCATCCCTAATATTCTCTATTCAATCTTGGTGGTCTTGTGATAGATTCTCTTTTCTCTAGGTTTGGTGACTAGCCATGATGGAGATCCTTTCTAGGTGTTAACCGTTTAGAAAGAACCTACTCTGATACCAATTGTTAGAGGCTATACGTCCACCAAACAAAGTATAGAGAGGCCTGGTTGCCTACCAATTCTTTCAGACAGTGCAGTAAGAAAATAACACAAGATTTTTTACGTGGAAAACTCGTTGCTCAAGGGATTAAAAACCACGACCTACCACGTAGGATTTCAACTCCACTAACACCGAGCAACTTCAGATTACAACTCTTGCAATCTAGGAATTAACTCACATAATCCCTCAACCCTTATAATACACCCTATTGTAAGTAAGTCTTGACTACCTCTAGCCAAGCGAACTAATTTACCTAGACTAACTCTAGCCCAGTGTACCACTCAGAAGCTTAAGTAGGTAAACTGCCTACAAACAACTTCTAAGGATTCAACTAATATACCTAGACTAACTCTAGCCTAGTGTACCACTCAAAAGCTACAACCAACTTATCAGAATTCAAAATACCTACAAACAGCTTCTTAAATGAGAAGAGTAGGTTTACAATTTATAGAACAAAAGATAAAGACTCAAACAAACCTAAGGACTTAACATATCTTCAATGGTAAGAACTGGTCCTTTTGTTTGTTGGAGCTTTATTCTTGAGAGCACCTCAAGAGGAGGATACTTGCACTTAGGATATGAGCAATTTGATTGTGCAAGAATGAGCCTTCACTTTGAGCATGATGTTGTATATTTAGAGGGAGAGAGTGAAGGTGACAACCCATAAAGCAACTGCCACTCGTACATCAGCCAGACTTTCGCCGCACCGCTTACAAATGTCGTAGCTTTTACGGTACCGTAGAGTTTACTTTTCAACGATCCAGGGACCTGGTCCTTCATCTAGAGGAACCTGGTCCCCCATCTGTTATTGAACGGGCTGCAACAACTCCGTTGCTGTGCTGCTACACTGCTGCAATATCAGTAGCTTTATAGCTGTACAGTTGACCAAGCAATAGCTAGGGATCTGATCTCTTTTGGTTCCTCTAAAGACGTATCTGGTCCTTTATATATGAACATATCTTGCTGGGGACCTGATCTCATACGGTCCTTCATGTATGAACATATCCTGCAGCTTGTGTAGTGTGACTAATTGCATCTGATTCTTCAAAAAACATTTCAACATAGCAGTACATGAGATATCAAGAGGTTGATCAAATTCAACAAGTGAACCTTATCATATCTGGTTCCTTAAGGTTTTTCAAATCATCAAAACATAAGGTATCATAACTCATCGCCGATTTTTCATGTTTTATATGTTTGGGGCAAGTTTGTGCAAGTTTGCAGATCTCTGGGATGATTGGAAGCATTGTGCACTTGAGAGGTGGAACCTGAAAATTTAACAAGCTACAGGTGAAAAACATGAACCAGAAATGTGTCTGCGTTTATTTTCGTGGAGCCAGGCAGAGTTGACAAAATTTAAGCCTTCAAAAACTTGAAATTTTCGGCTCCAAGTTTATGATTCGTCTAGATGTGCAAGTTTAAGTTTTTTCGTCTTCCGAAATAACATATTCTAAGAGAATTTGGGTACAATTTAAACATGAAACTTTTGCCAAATAGAATCTTCGACCACCCATTCTTGCGCAAATCCATATCATAGAAGAAAAAATTCAAAAGAACAAATATAAATTATTATTTTTAATCACCAATTCAGATCACATTCAAAAGAAATTAAACATAATATAAATTCTAAGATTAAAAATATTATTCCAGTTTCTAATTACTACTTAGGAGTAAGTACATTCTTTTTTCTCATTACTTTTTATCTTTTTGTTTAATTTACTTATATTTTTTAAAAAATTAATTAATTTATTATTTTTTTTTCGGCCTCGAAATTTGGCTTCGATTTCAACCCCGAGGCCGTTATGTGCCAAGAGAGGTTGGGCTTTTGAGCCACACTTCTATATGGGCCAAAAAAATCTTAGCCCAACTCTACTTAAATAAAGGGTTGGGTTGGGCCGTCCGCACGGGCCAAGCCCATATTGACAGCTCTAGCCATGAGTGGTACGGATATTTGTGAGTTCTGGTGCACCTCATTGATCTAGAACTTGCCTCAAATGTATTTCAAGGTGAAATCCTAGTCTATGCTCAATTTTGAAGAGGATCATAGGCTTTCCTTGAATAGCTTGAGCCTTTCTTGCCTACCCTTGCATGAAATTACCCTAGTCAACCCTTTTTGAGCCTTGAACCTTTTTTTTGGCAACTATGTTACAAGCTTCGCTCTTTTGTTATTAATTATCCTATATCTTGCACCCTACCTCCCTAAGTGCTTTAAAATTGCAAAATAGGCTAAAAGACTAAGTTTGGGGGAGATGGGTGATAAAGTTTTCATGTGGAAACCACCCTACCTCCCAAAATGTGGTGAAATGACAAAATAGGATAAAAGCCTAAGTTTATGGGAGATGAGGGGTAAAGTTGTGATGCGGAAGCCATTTGAATAGTGAAAAGTGAAAGAAATTCAACAAAAGAAGAAGTTGAAATTGTAAAGAAAAAAATTGCAAGAATAAAAAGGAGATTAGGTGCTTCAATTGAAATGAAAAAAAAAAGGTGGAATGTCCTTGAAAGGAAAGTCGATTTTAAATTTGTGCAATTTGTAGTGCTTAGGGAGATCTTGAGTCACTTATATTCAAATTAATATCTCTCCCTTTACCAAAAGCCTTCATTCTACCCTCTTGAGTCCTATGCAATTCTAAATTGGGTGTGCGTACATTAGTGGAAATTTATATGAGAGGCAAGCTCATGGAATTAATAGGGTGCACTTGAACTTCTTTTGTGAGAGTGAGTGGATATTTCTTTAAATATATCTCATGTTTGCTTGAATTGTGATATTTTGTGTTTGGGATCTTTAGTTGTTGGTGAGGGCCCATGGAATTTGAAATTTTTTGGCAAGGTGTGTCGTTTTTCAATTGAGATAAATGAGCAATAAAAAGGGTTGCTTTTGTGACAAATAGGCAATATTTGAAAATTTGAGGTCATGGCCGGATTGATTCTTGATTCTATTGAGAGTTTGAGATTTGAACTTGGAAAATGAATTTGATGACTTCTTATGGATATCTCACATGCTTTAGATTAATTATTAGCATCAGTCAAAGTCATAAAGGTTTGGGAACTTTGATTAGCTAGGGTTTTGTGTTATTTTATTTTGCTTAAGGACAGGAAAAAGCTTAAATTTGGGGGAGTTGATAAGTTGGCAAAATATCAACTTGTGCTTACCTTATCTTGAGTTTTAAGAGTCTTTGAGTGCAATTTAGTAACCTAAACTAGGGGTGGCAATTCCAACATAGGCCCAATTGACTCGCCCAACCCGGCCAGGTTTTCATGGGTTTGGGCATGACATAAATTATGATGGGCTAAGTTTGGGCTAGCCCAGCTTAACCCATTTATCTAAGGTAGCCCAAAGCAGCCCATTACATTAGCCCAAATTGACCCACAGAAGCGAACTTCTCAAACCCCCATTTCGGTTTATTAACTTAAAACCCAGAGTTAAAAATCTTCAGACCCCAATTTCTTTTACAGCAATTTCTACATTTCTCCTTCAACAACTTCTCCATTACAGTAAGTTTTCATTTCTCTTTCTCTCCATCGCGCCATATTCTTGTCGAAATCCATCCCTAATCAAGACTTGAAATTAATTTTTTTCCTTAATTTTCTTTGGCTGCTACACAATATTTGATTGTGTAGGCGCCAAACAGCAAATGGTAGCCTAAAAGAAGAATCATGTCACTAAAAGTTAATATTAGCTGAAAACTTCTACTTCTGCAAATATTATAATAGTTATGAAATTTATTAGGATGTGAAACTTTATTTATTTATAGAGTTGATGATGATTGATGAATGCTTTTATGTGAAGTTGCAATAACATTGCAAAACTGAAATTAAACTGCTTTTGAAAATGGATAAATATTTGTTGAAAATTTTGGTTATTTGTGCAAAAACTAACAGTAGTTTGATATAGTATAGCTTGGAAATATTTTTTTTTTTTTTCAAATATTGATTTTTGATTTGATTAAAAGTTAAGAATATTGTAAAGAATTGGGTCAAGTTGGGCAGTTGGGTTACGGCCCGTTATTTAGCCCATCTTGACCCAGCCCATCCTGGCCCAAATGCAATTTGGGCAAGGTTGGGCGTTGGCACGTCTATTGACTCAGCCCATATTGATTAGCCCGCCTTCGACCCAAACGGCCCATTTGCCACCCCTAGTCCTAAACTAACTTAAGTTGGTGTTTTTCAAGATTTGGAACTCAAGGAAAGCAATCAATGAAAAATTTGATCAAGATTAATGATGAAAAAGATAGAAGTTGGAGCAAACTATCGAGAAAAGAGAAGACACAAAAATTGTGTCCACGTTTTACTTTCGTGGAGCCATTTCTGATGGTAGAAGAATTTGAATTTGACTAAGTCTAAGAATGAGGAAGTCTGTCTCAGCCACAAAAATAAATGGCTAGGTGAAATTACTCCAAGAAATTGACAAGTTCTGAAGAAAATCAAGAGAAACGTGGAGACAAAGATATTTAGCACCACGTTTATGGCTGTGAAGGATATTTTTGTCCCGATTTTCAAACAACTGTATATAGAAACTAGGTCATTTTCTTTCATAATATTTTTCATCTTTCAAGCCTTGAATAGGTAAACTACTTTTGGGGGATTTAGAGAGTTTTCACCATAGAGTTTGCATTTTCTTCCTTGTTTAGTCTTTAATTATGTTTATCATTACATTTCATCTTTTATTTTTCATTTTTAGTATGAGTAGCTAACTTAAATAGGTGGGGTTGTGATTCTTATGACATTAATGTGAATGAATATTTGATTATCTTGCTTATTAGTACTTGGTTGTGATTATCTACTAGTCTATGCCTTATTGTTAATTTGGTGGTTGCAAACACTAAATTAGGCCCATGTATGTTCATTTTTTGGTTGGAAAAGTAGAAATTGATTTGGGTATTGAACAAGTAGCAAGAAATTTAGTTTATTAAGGAATTAATGAAATCAAACTAAGAATAGGATATTTCTACTTGGGCCATATGTAATTGCATTTTGATATATTCCTTTGGGTTTGGAAATATTCTGTGAAAAAGCTTGCTAAGAATTGGAAAATTTTAGTGAGTCGTAATTAATTGGATCATAAATGCTAATTCAAAGTAGTTAAGCAAGATGCTTTTGTCCATGAACTAATTATGTCGTATTGATGTCACAACCCCGGTCCTTCTCAATATTTGAAAACAAACGAAATAGTTTACATTTCAAGTGTT
Organism: Lycium ferocissimum; assembly: GCF_029784015.1. Lineage (NCBI taxonomy): Eukaryota > Viridiplantae > Streptophyta > Magnoliopsida > Solanales > Solanaceae > Lycium > Lycium ferocissimum. The sequence goes on from NC_081351.1 coordinate 15,430,633, forward strand.
CGATAAATTTCTAATTAGTTTAATAGTCTTGTTTTAGAAGTAATTAATCAATCATTCTTTTATTTGAAGAATACTTTAGGAATTTCTAAATTCTCAAAGAATACTTTAGGAATTTCTAAATTCTCACACTTTTGACATCTTAACACATGCGCACTCTTCGTGGATCGACCCCAACCTTTGTTAGATTTATTATTGCTACGACCGTATGACGTTTCATTTGAGGCGTAGGATTGAATGTTATCAATATCTAAGGACTCTGGTTCTCCACTCTGTTGTTTGCTGTTGGAGCTACTAGGATTTTTTCCTTGAGAGTCTAGAAGTTGATGATTGTGTCATTTCCTTTTTTTAGTTAATTAATTTTTGGACACGTGCGAAGCATGTTAATCACTTCAAACTTTTTTATTTAGATGGAGGAAGTAAATAATATAAAATATAATTATTTTACAAAAAAAAAAATGTAAGTTCAAACTTATATGAATGGTGAGTCTATTCCATCAAACTTGATTATTGCACGTAAAAGATGAGGTATCGTCGGACTTGGGGAATTGAATAACTAAACGGTACAATGTATGTGTAATGAGATCAATTTAAAAGAACTGGTCAAATTTGCCTCTCTTCAATTAAGAGCAATTGAAACTTCAGGATTGGTATCTTGAAGTTCAATTTTTTCAGTTGAAATTTTAGGAGACTGTCCTCAGATTTTACTTTTGCATTTGAAACTCAGGAAACTATGTTAGCTACTATAAACAATTACTCCAATTTGGAATATGTTTTAGAAGAAATAATCCCTCTGGTCCATAATAAATGTCCTCTTAGCTTTTTTATTTTGGCCCAAAAGTGCCCATTTACATAATCAAGAAGGTATTAATTATTTTTTTTCCAAATTTGATATCTATTTAGATAAGTATGTTTTTATGTAATCAAGAAATCTTATTTTTTCCAGAGAACTGCATAAAAACATCCGGCCAATGTTTTTATGTTTGTTCTCTATTACACACAAAAAAATCACCCTTCTTGCAATAGGAGCACTGATAATTACAATTACAAAATTAAACCTTCAAGAAATAACAACTCTAGCTGTTTTCTGATTTCCATTCTTTGAACCTTTTCATTATCATCGCATTAAGGTCGTATTATGTACATTAATTGGCTTTTCAAGTGTATATAAAACTGTCCGTTTTGTTGTAATGTAATGTAATGAATAATGATCAATTGTTTATTCATTCTGCAATGAACTTTTACCTCATCCATTACAACTCTTGATTGGCCTCATAACTGTTTGATTAAGAAACGTTTCTTTAGTAATTGAATGAGAAAACTTTAAGGTAAAAATACCCAAAAAAGGAGATAATAGATATTTAACATTTAATTAGATGTTTTATTACTACATCTTTATTTAGTGCAAGGGCAAAATTGTAATCCAACTTTGAAGATAGGAGCTTATCACTTTTAATAATATATGATATAATGATCTGTCGTTTCCAGATGCTTGTTTGTTCTTTGCTTTGTCCCCAATATATTCTTGACTTTTAGGAGGCTAGCTTTCCTAAACCGTTTCCTTTTTGTTTTTGGATTTTTTCTTATTGCTCGTCCTTTTCTTTTTCTATTGTTGTGGTTGTCTCAGTAGTATTGGCTGCTTGTTAAACATGCTTGGCATTCACATGGCCTTGTAGGTGGTGGCTTATTTCTTCTTTCCAGGCTTGCTTTGATTAATTTTGTTATGCCACTGGATTGTCTTCTGTCTTGTTTAGTGGTTTTGCTCCATTGTGCTCCATGTTTGCATTGTTAAGAGTCTCATTGGGATCTGGTTGGCCAACTTGCTGACTTTGGCCACACTAGACCTCGATCTACCAAGAGTATCCATATATCTTTGAGGGAGGTTCCAACATTAGTAAGGATTTATTTCAGGTAGTCCAAATTGAAAAGATGAAAGTTTAACTAAGGGAGTAACACCCAAACAGGTGCTAGGGGAGTTTCCTCATAAGGGTCAAAATAAGGGGATCGTTTGAACATGAGGATAAGGTTTCCAGTAATACCCCTGAATCTTTGAAAGTAAACGACAAAATCAGGTTCCGTATTGAATTCGACGAATACATGATTGTAGTTGTATGCCTCAATTCTAACTTTCCCTCTGAGAGGTGTTTGTTCCAGAAATTTGTCTTTGACTTCTTCAGTTTTGGGCCTTCTATAGGTGAATTTTCAGACAAGGGTGAGCTAGCATTCGTTGGCCAGGCCACCATAATAGTCTTCAGCTTTGAAGATTACTGCTGGGATTCCATCGTGGACAGTGCGTCTTGCAATCACCATGGAGCTAGGTTTGACAGTGGTGATCGCTGGCCCTTTCAGAGCTGCTATGTAGTTGGTGGTTTAGGATTCAAGCACGGAAGAAGTGGCTGCAAAATCAGGGGGCTTTGATTGAAGCTCATCATGCATCAGAGCATCTCTACCATGCTTAAATAATCAACTCTATAAAAAGACCTTTATAACGGTCGGTATACATAACTTAAATCCTTAATTAATTAAGAAGAACTACAGGAAAGCCAACTTATATTTTCCAATTAAAATTACCACAATACTTGCTAAGTTCCTGCACCATACTTGGACTGCATCATTCTTCTTTAACCAATAAACACAACTTCATAAAACTGCCGACCTTCTCGAGATCTATGCAGGGGCGGAGCCAGTAAGGGCCAAAACTGCCTTAAAATTATTTTTTATGTATATATAGTATATGTTGAACCCTCTTCGGCTTATTCATGTGTTCAGATCATCATATTTTGAACCCCCTAAATGAAAATTCTGGCTCCGCCACTGAATCTATGCATGCTTTAATTGCTTCCTCTTTACATCAGCTCTCTTCTTTCCATAAATCTCAGTCTTTCATTATATATGCTACTAGTCGTACATATCATACATCAAGTCTTAAACCTTAGAAGAAGAAAAAAAAAAATTAATTAGAAGATTAGATGGGAAATATAGCTTCTTTAGTTTAGCCATTTTGTTGGTTAGCATTGTTTTAACTTCTAGTCTCCTACATCGGGCCTTTGCACAGACAGGATATAGCAGTATTGATCCCTTAGACTTCGAAGTGGGGACAAATACAGAATTTACTTCGAAGTGGGGCCAAATACAGAATTTAAATTTTATGGGCTCAATATTTATGCTTTTTTAGTATTGAATTCATTATATTTTTTAAGTTAAAAGTTCATATCTATTAGTATTTATTACAATTTTCATAGATCTTACACATAAATTTAAGCTTCACATTAAGAATGCTGGTCCAAATGAACCCGATACTGATACTCTGCATCCGCCTTTGCTGACAGGCAGGGTATGGCAATATTGGTGGCCCAATACAGACAGCTTTAGTTCACTGCAATGCTGCTGTTGAGAATCAAAATTGCTGTAAAGCACTCAGTACTGCTGTACACAGCGAGCGATACTGTTGGTCTTCTTTGTTTGGACAAATTTTTATAGTTGATCTCCTCAAGTGTGGTGTTATTCCCAAGTGTTGAGTAAGTTTATGCTCCCTCTATTTTATTTTATATAGCGGTATTTCACTAAATGTGAAGTTTAACAAGAAAAAAGAGACTTTTCGCACGTATTAAAAGTACTCTTGGAATTTGTAATCTTAACTATATCATGACATTTTTGTCGCAATAAAAATATGTCAGGCGGAGCAAGAGTTCTTAATAAGCTATTATATATATATATATATATATATATATAGTATTGAACCCATTATATGTTTAAAGACTAAAGTTATGGGTTCATATCTACTATTTATTGCAATTTTAGTAAATCTTTACGTATAAATTCATGCTCGCGTTGAAAGTTAGGGATTCAATGAACCCATAAATATAATGCTACATACACCTCTGGTTGAGTAAGTTACACCATATGAGTATATATATATATATATATATATATATATATATATATATATATATATATATATATATATATATACTCCCTTTGTTTCATTTTATATAACGATATTCCACTTGATATGAAGTTTAAGAGGAAGAGGAAAAAGAGTTTTTGCACGTACCAAAGTATTCTTAGAATTTGTAATCTTAAACATATCATGACATTTTTGTTGCTATTAAAACATGTCATTGAGAGTAAAGTAAGATAGTTTTTAATATAAAATGTTATTCTTTTGGAAAACATCTTTAGAAAGGAACGAGTGTCATATAAAATGAAATAAATGGAATAATTTTTCCCTCTGAAGTGAGTAACGCGAATCTAGCATGTAACATATGTTTCACGTGAATTCAGTAACCTTTATCCAGGTTCTATATACATATTAGGAAATATTTGATTGCAAATCCAGTTAACTTAAAATCGTTTTAAGAACTCAAAATGGTTATTGTTTTTTTTAATAGTAATAAGTGATTACTCGAATATATATGTCACTCGGTTCAAGAAGTTTTCAAAGACAATTTGCAATTTCTCTGTACACATGAAGGTAACTAGATCTTATTATAAATCTAATTAAGAGCTTGCAAGAAAAATCCAATGGCGGAGAAACTCTTTAATCTCTTTAAATTAGAGCGAATTTTAACTATTAAGGTTTTCTATTTTTTTTTAAACGAAGAAACTTGCATATCATAAAGAAATTAAGGGTTAATACAAAGCGGAGGCAGATCTTTACAATGTAACCTCTAAATAGTCATTGTTTAGTACGGTGAAAGTAAAACTGGAAGGAATGTTCCAAAATATTTCCTATTGGTTGTGTGTTTCCCTTTTTTCCAAATACAGCCAATTCAGGTGCCACTTTGTCGTTTTCCCTTAATGTGTGGTGAATCTGGGGCCTCTCCAGTGCTTGCAGTAGGAATCTGCAATCATTCAAAATAAATTTGTAAAGTAAATGTTGTTGCGGTTCATTAGCAAGGAGATCGATTAATACATAAAAATCTAATTCCACAATAAGTGGTGTCAGATTCTTTGTAAAAGCAAGTTTAGCGCATTTAATAGTGCATATATTTCTACTTGAAGCGCAGATATGGCCCATATTTTTGTTGCAAAACCTTCTTGCCAATTTCCATGTGAGTCTCGAATTACTCCTCCAACTTCTCCTTCATTAGTTGAATGGTTGAAGGACCCATCGATGTTGAGTTTATAGTATCCATTCGGGGGTTTTTTCCACTTCACCTCAATTGTGATTTTTGGGGAAGTGGTTTTGTGAAGTGAATGGCTGCCTATGTGGTAGAATTCTAGCGCTTGATTGATGATGTTGGTGATACTAGTGGTGTGCTAGATTTTATCAAAAGTGATACGGTTTCTGTTTAGCCAGATATGCCAAAGTGCGATAGGAAGGAGAATTTGGTAGGGCATTGATGAGCCGTTAGGCATGGTGCAGAATTTGAGGAGGTGGAATGAGTTTTCATCCAGTTGGAGAGTGTGTCCTGTAGTGTATTGTTGATTCCTAGGCGTGATCCCTTGGGGCAAGTTAGGAAGATGTGTTCAAGGGATTCAGTTACATGGCAGTGAGGGTAGATGTTGGATTCAAAGATGTTGATCTTTGCAAGATAATCTGCAGTTGGCAATCTTTGATTAAGCAGTAGGTAGAGGAAGAATTTAATTTTGTTAAAACATGGTTGCTTCCAGATCCATTAGTGGTCATAGTCTGCAGGATTGGTAGTAGTGGACAGGGATTCTGGTAGGTGGTATAAGCTTCCTTACTTTGGAAGATTCCTTGTTCATTCAGGGTCTAATTGTTATACCTCGTAGTTTTGTACATGAAATCTATTAGGAATTAGTTTTTTAAGTGTAGACCTGGAGGACTTCCTAGGATATGTGAGATTGTATGCACCTATCTCATGGTTACGAGGGTTTAAGTTCATAAAATAAGCTATGGAAGACTCTGGGACCAAGCAAATCAAAGAAAATAAGTTTGTCAAAAATTTTAAAAAATAAAAATAAAAAAAAAGTTGGTAGAATCAAGGATAGAATTTCGGGTCAACTTTGTAGGGGTATATCTCCATTTATAGTAGGAGTTTTAAGGTGTTTCAAAATCCTAATGAAGTTCGTTGAGTCTAGTTTCCAACGCAACAACCCGCTCGTCGATAGGACATCGGAGTAGATAATTATGGGCGTTATAAGTTAGGCTGACAGAGCAGAAACAGCACTGCTACAGTACTGCCGACTCTAGCCACTATAAAAGGGTTAAAAACCCCATTTTTCTCCATCATAATCTTTCAAAATATTCCAGAAAATTCAGCAAACAAGAGAGCTCTTATATCATATAAAAGTGAGGATTTTGAGTAAATTTCAAGTTACGGAATATTAATCGAGGTCCGGACAACGTGTAGTCGCGATTATAATTTCGTTTTGTGTCGGAGATGGCTTGGAAACAAAGTAAATATTGAAGATCTTGTTACTTTAATAAAGATAAGGTATGAATCATTGAATCTCTCTCTTTATCAACGTTGATTTAGGAATATTTACAAGAATAAAAGCTATAGTTTGTTGTGTTGATGTTGTAAGTTTATGGATTGAGGTTTGAAGAGAGTTTTGGATGAAAATATACATATTTATCTTGTAGAATATTGAGGATGTTGTTGTTGATGTTATTGGTATTGTTTGGGAGTTGTTTTGGTATTTGGAGGAAGTAGATGATATAGGGGAGATCTTTGCCCAAATTTTCATAACCTAAATTAGTCTTCAATAATTAGTGCTTATAAGTTGATGGAAATATGATGAAAGTGTGATTAAAGATGTATTTCTCGATATATAGGTTCGGGTGAAGAGTAAGCATCGGTGTAAGGAATTCTTTAAGTGGTGGCTTGACGGATAAGGTATGTAAGGTGTTCGTTTCCCTCTTTCTTTGGCACGAATCCAACTAGAATATAAACACAAGCGTTCCATAACAAATCCACTCTATTCCCATGCTTTGTATTTCAAATCTTAATGTCTTGTTATTTTATTGATTCTTGAAATATTATTTTACTTGTCATCATCGATTACTTTTTTGGACTCGATACGAATTCCATAAGTTATTCGGAGGCTACGGACCTTATGTCACTCCGAAAGGCCAAGGTCAGATCATTGACTTCTCATGCATGGTATATATATATAAATGTATTGCACTATTTTACTACACCGTGCCGCGCTATAGTCGGCCGGGCATGGCGCGTAGATGCGCACACCACTGCAGTGGGCATGTTATGATATTGCCCCGGACGCGGGCTAATGATGATAACACCGAGCCTTAATGGCCGGGCATGATTTTACACATATAACACCGAGCCTTAATGGCCGGGCATGATTTTACACATATAACACCGAGCCTTACAGCCTGGCATGGATACTATCTGTTACGTGTGTATATATATATATATATATATATATATATATATATATAATAAGCATACAAATTATTTTATATAAGCATACAAATGATTTTATCATGCATTGTATCTCATGCTACTTCCAGATGTTCAGTTTTCTTTTGCCCTTATTAATGTTACTTATATCTTAATTATGTTGTTACTCGCCTGCCTTACATACTCAGTACTTTTATCCGTACTGACATCTCATTGCACGGGATGCTGCATTTCATGCTGTAGGCTCTGACAGAGTTATCGAGGAGCAACCACAGTAGGATTTTCCAGCTTCAGCGGTGTTAGCAAGTGCCACTACTCCGTGCTTGCTATCTTTTGGTACTTTTCTGTTAGTATAATATATGTTCATATGTATACTCTTAGAGGCTCATGGACATAGTGGGATATGTAAATATTATGTATGGCCTTGTTGGACTTGTTTTGGGTTCTTGATATTTTCTGGTGGCCTTACCGGCTTTATGATATACGTTATGTAGTGCCGACCTTGTCGGTCCGCATATGTACATATGTGTTGAATTATCGGATATTTCTGTGTTGGGCCTTTTCTGCGTGCAGGTGTTCTTTGAGTTATGGTATGTGATGTTCAAAGTAACTGTTAAGTCAGGTGATTTTCGGCCTACGGGCCGGAGCCCGTCATACTCCTCGTTGGGGGTGTGACACTAATAAAGAGAGTAAAGGTGTGACACTAATAAAGAGAGTCTTTACTGTAGGAAGTGAAGGGGATGTAAGTGTTGTAGATCTGGTTGATGATATTTGTGGGAAGTTCAAATTGGAGATCAAGATGACCCCAATGTCTGTTCTTGATAATGTGCTTTAGTTTTAAGGTTGAATGATTTTTAGATAGGGAGCCTCTATTTGTTCTCTAATGGTTTTATTATTGGAAAACCACTTATCATCTCAGACTGATGTGTTCCCCTGTGCCAATGGTCCAAGAAATTCATTTTTTGAAATTTTCCATAGCTTTTGTAGTGTTTTTCCCGATGTAGGAATCAGCAGGATTAGCAGTATAGTTAGAGTTATTTCTTCTAGCTTATATAAAGGGTTTTAGCCTAGAGGCTATTTTGTTCTTGTGAGCTCTCCAAATGAGGCTAGAAAGGAGTGGGTGATTTTTTGCAATAATATTGGTACATCCCGAATTTGATACGCTCAAATGACACTAGTTCATAGCATAAAGCGGACGCTGTCAAATATAGTAACCCAACTAGGTTGGGGTCGAATCCCATAAGGAATATGGTATGAAAAGTTTACTAAACGAGTATTAGACTAATCTTGCGGTCCTGGTGTATTCCAGAAAAAGGGTTTTATAAGAGTTTTGGTTTGTGGACTAATTTAGAGTGACTAGTAATTGAGTTGTAAATATATGGGTAAAAAGAACCAAGGTTGTGTCCCCATCAGATAAAGTGTATGATCATGGGTCTTGATCTTGATATACTTCTAATGGATCGTTGTATGAATGCACTTAATCTCTATGTGAATCTAGACTATTTCCCAATAAGAAAAGATTATTTATTTCTATGCTTTTCCCAAAGATAAGAAAGTATGCATGAAGAACGGTTAATTATGCCAAGTAAATTCCTCTTATTCCTAAGTGAATTTATTAAACAAGGTTTAAAGCATTGAGTTCTTATTATTTGTTCTTACCAAACCCTAGTTATTTTCCCAAATAAACCAAAGTTTATGGCGTTAGCTAATGTTTGCAACCACTAACTATATGATTAAAATGAAGAACAAATAAACCCTAACAATCCATTATGCGTATATCAATCATAATCCCAATCACAAACACCCATCCTTGGGTTCACAATCTTAGTAAAGGTGTTTAGCTACTCATGGCAACGAATAAACAATAAAAGATTGAAGAATTCATAATTTCTTACTTTTGATGAAAAGAGAAATTAATAATACTTGAATTGATGTTGAAAGCTCCAAAAATAATAGAGTATTCAATGCTCTAAGTCAAGAGTCAAAGCATAACAGATGATCATAAATAAAACCCTATATTGGACTATTTATAGGTTTCAAAAACATAAAAAATACATAATTGCACTTTAGTCCCTGACGGCACCAATTACGGTCCGTAATTCAAATTACAGACCGTAATTCATTTTGCGGTTTGGCTTTCCTGCTGAGACTTGGGCAAAAGCACCATCAAGTTTTAAGGCCCGTAATTCATTTTACGGTCAGTAATCCACTGACCGTAATTCTTCATCTCCAAAACTTGTCTCTCTGCCTCATGACATATCAATTTTTACGTTTTGAATTACGGTCCATAATTTGAATACGGACTGTAACAGTTGTCCATAAAATTTGATATTCTTTTCTGCACATTCTGTTTAAGCTTATCCTTCATTACGCTCCAAGATTACGGACCGTAATGCAAATTACGGCCAGTAATTCTTCACAAAGGCAAATTCTGCAACTTTATAATTTTTGTCCTTTAAATGCTTATCTACTTGCAAAAAACTAAAAACGACACTGACTTGCTTAAAAACAAGTAAAACTTACGGTCAAAAAGCATCAAATGTGCCATAATTTTACGGCACATCACATCCCAGTTCCCCTTATTATTTAGGCATATTGATCTTGTCCCAGTTGAAGAGGTGAACCTTTCTTTTTTTAGCAATAGTACCCAGATGAAATTTCTTTGGATTATATCTATTTGTGTCCTAGTAGGAGTTAGAAGAAGGTTTAGTTGCATAGGGTGAACACGAATGGCATTTAAAACTATCTGGGCAAGGGTGTGCCTCCCCGCTAAGGATAGTATCTTGGCTTTCCAACCTTTAAGTCTTTATTCATTCTATCAATAATGTATGGGTAGTCAGAATTTTAAGGATATCTGTTGGTTATGGGGAAGCCAAGATATTTTCCAAAATTGTTGGATGCATTTATGTTTAGTAAGGTAGGGATGTTGTTGACGGTAGTACGAGGGACATTTTTAGAGGAGAAGAATTTTAACTTGTGGAAGTTAATTTATTGGCCAGATTGCACTTTCAAACTGTTAAAAGTGTTAATGGTAGAGTTGGAGCTTTTAATGCTTGCCTGTGTAAGTAGGACTGGGTCATCAAAAAATATTAGGTGGGGTAGGAAGGGTTCTTGTTAGTTGATTTGGATAGGCTGCCAATTGCAAATGTCCACCTGATGCTCTATTCTCCTAGATAGGGATTGCATACAGATAATAAAGATGTATGGGGAGAAAGGATCTCCACGTCTGATTCCTTTAGTTGGTTCAAAGTGATATATAAGAGTGACATTGATAATGTGATCAGTGGTTGTAGTAGTTATGTAGTTCATTATCAAGTAAATGAGAGTGGGTGGAAAGTTAAGGTCTTTTAAGGAGCTATAGATGAAAGGCCACTCAAGTTTGTCAAAAGTTTTTTCTAGATCAATTTGGATAATCATTTTGCTTTTCCCATCAGGGTGTTGTTTTTTAAAGAAGTGAACAACTTCTTGTACTATAATAGCATTATCAGTCGATCTTTTTGTAGAAATGAGGCTACATTAGGTGGGTTGATGATCTTATCAAGGTAGGTTCTGATCCAGGATTTTAGTAATTGTTTTATATTATGTGTTACAGAGGATGATGGTCTGTAATAGGTAATGTTAGTAGGGTGCTTAGTCTTAGGGACAAGGGTGACTAAAGTCTTGTTGAGATCCGAATCAATCCTTAGTTTATCAAAAGCATAAAAACAAAGGTTGCTTATACTACTTTTGGTGTCAGGCCAGAATTTTTGGAAGAAGATAGGGTGCAGCACCCATCTGACCCATGAAACTTTAGGGGTTTGAAGGATTTAGCTTTATCTATCTCTTTTGGGTCAACCGCTTGTTTGAAGGATTTGATAGCTTTATCTATCTCACTTGGGTCAACTGTTTGGTAAGGTTCCTATGGTCATATGAGTTGAGGGTGTGAATAGAATCGGTGTGGTTGAGAAGTGGCAAACTACATTGAATTTGTCCAATGAAATAGGCATCTTTAAAGTGGTTATAGATGATACTAGCAATGTCCTTCACATTGTAGTTCCAGTTACTGCATTATTCATTACTTCATGGACATTAGGGCAGTTTGGTAGTTATTGTTCTTTAGTGCTGATTTACAATGTTTTTAAAATCTAGATGACTCAGTCATATGGTATCAAATCTAAACCTATGGGTGGGTTTGACAATAGGTTTGTCAGTATTTAAAAAGATTGGGCTGTGGTCAGAATGGGTACGAGGTAGGAGAGTCACAGTCATGTCCGGGTATTGTTGTAACTAGTCAGAGTTTACTAAAAAGTGATCTAAACATTCTAGAATAATGTGGGCCCTATTTTTCTTTTATTGGTCGAACTAAATTTGTTGCCTATAAAACCTAATTGTATCATGTCGATATTAGCTAGACATATGAGGAAAGCATTAGTTCTTCTGTTTTTACTGGGTTTCCTCCAAATTTTTCATTAGCCCCAGTCACTTCATTAAAATTTTGGCGATTAGCAAATAATGTATTGGCATAAACAAGGGAAATCAACCATTTGGAGCCAGCTGGACTAACCTGTCATTTTCATGGATCTCTTGATTGGTGATGGTGATGGGATCTATTTTTGGCTCCTCGCTCTTCCACAATAGTGCGCCTCCACTTCAGAATCCATCGACTTCAATCTCAAAAAGGTCAGTAAAATTTACGTTGCTCCCAAACGCACACGCAAGTATACGTGGTCGTACAAGTAATATAGACTGTTAAGTCCAGATATCGATCCCACAGAGACTTAGATTCTCTTTGTTAAACTAATTCAAATTCGGATGAAACTATTCAAGAAAGTGAAAATCAAGATGTTTGTTGAACTAAACTACAATCGAAAAGTAAACAATTTGTGATGGGTGTTTGTTGAATCGGGAATATCTTGACAAAGATTGTAAGAATTATCGAGATGAGAGAAAGATCTAGGGTCATGGCTTTCGACAATCCGGTTGATCTTCGACAATTTCACCTATCTTATTTCTGGGTTACTAGTTGACGAGTTAATTATGCTTTATGATATTCTCTCGAACTACTCACATGGCTTTGTAGATATGTTACTGTAACGCCTATATCTCTATGGTCATTAGAGGTAACAAGAACGCATTTATTTCTCCGTATTCAACTAAGTAGGGCTAAAGGGTATATCTCTATCCTCAGTAGCGAATCGATTAAATCGAACAAACTCTATTTATTCTTATTACGTACGTGAATTCCCTTTCTCAAGTTCAATTCGCGCACCACAGATAGTGTCTAACTATTGGCCAGATAATCAAACAATTAAGATCAAGAATAAATAAGCAACCCAAAATATGAAAAATCAATAGATAATAATTGTCATCAAATCAACCTTCAAGTCTTTCGCCTGACCCTAGAAGTAAGAAGTTTAGCTACTCATGATTCGATCATAGACAAAAGAATTCATGAATAATCTAGGGTTGAAAAAGATGAAAAATAAAATAAACCTAGAGAGAGAAAAAGAGAACGGTGGCTTACAAATCCTTGAATAAATCCCAGCACACGTTCTCAGCAACATAAAACGTCTATATATAGTCTAGGGTAAAAATAAAATATAAGGAGACCAAATCCTAGTCGAATCGGGAGAACCGCGCAGAGTTCCGCTTTCCTTCCGCGATGCGGAAGAAAAGCACAATGTTCTGAGGCCTCCCGCTTTCCTTCCGCGATGCGGAAGGATAGCGCAAGCCTGGTTCCGCTTTTCTTCCGCTATGCGGATGAAAAGCGAGACCTTCAGTTCAATTTTTTTTTCCTTTTAATTCATCACTTGTGGTCTTCGACTCGTCACCTCGTGTAATCATCATATGCTCCAAAATCAATCACTTTTAGCCCGGTTTTCCATCGTTTGTCTTCATCGTACCTATACACATGAAATATAACGACATAAGTTCAAATACGACAATTTCATCATAGATTAAGCGACAAAAGTCATAAGAGTAGGATGTAAAATGACACAAAACATGATATTTGTGCCAAATATCACTAGATCCCTAATTTCCTGATGATCCTGCATTCTCATCTCTGTCAGGCAAATATTAAAGGGATTTTACTGACCGACCACGAGCGGTCGGTAAATTTTTAGTTTAAAAAAAAGAAACTTTCGGTGGTCGACTTTTTGAAAGAAAAAAATTATTTTCCTACGGAGGTTGATTTTGATTTTAATTAAAAAAAAATTGGTCTTAAACTGACGGTCCTAGGTCGGTTTTTTCAATCTTTTTTTGGAGATCGTTTTTTAGTAGTGAATGTTCTTGAATATCTTTAAAAAATCCAGTTATTTCAATGTGATTGAATGTTACCATATGAAATAAATATGTGGAATATACTATAAATGTGCCACATTTACTCATATTAGGATAACATTCAATGTTTGGTCGCTTACATGTCTCTCTAGGTTTCAAACTCTTTCTGTCTCTCCCTGACACATGTCTATAATTTATAAGCATGTGCTTACCGTAGCCATAGTTGGGCAACTATTCCCAAGGTTGGCAACTGTCGACATGACCTTTAGCAAGGTTATCCCCCACGGTTGACCCTTGACCTCTAGGCCTTCAGGCTACTCTTTGTCTCTTCTCCTTGTAAAAGGTCACACTTGAATTGTGCCTGCAGTTCACTCCAGGATTTCGTAATTCCCTTCCTATGTCCCTTGTGAAAACATGGTTTTACGGATGGGAAACCTAGCCAGGGTTAGCCAACAATGTTCTCACTAGAATCTATCATGCTTCAATCGTGCCCACGGTTCAACCCATGGTCTCATATTTCACTCAGTTTCAACTTGGCCAGTTTTCTTTTAAGTTTAGGCACATGATCACTTTTCTTGGTGACTTCCATGTTATGTTGTGATCCTATCTCAAATAATGATTGCATCGATTATCTAATAAAATCTTGTCTCAGCTTTGAGTTAGAGGGAATCACTCATGCTTATAGAATAGTGTCACAATGTACTCAGCCTCTTTTGGGCCCCTCTATTTTTCATAATTCAGGATGAGGTTTGGTATGTGATGAGCGGATAGGGCTAGGATGACTTTCTTCCTCCCAAGGTATATGTTGAGGCACCACTTCTATTCCGTGGTAGTTAGACTTTTATTTCTTATTTTAATTTCTTTAGTCAAGAATTGTTGCAAGTGTTTTGTATTATTCTTTGGTATGGAGGCTCCATGGATAAGTTATGTTGGGGGAGTGTAGGCACATATGATTTTTTTTTTTTTTTAATTTCATCATTTATAATATGAAATGTGTCATGTATGGTTTTGAATTTGAAAATGCATACGATTTTCAAAAAGGCTTTCACAGTTATTATGGTTTCATGCATACCGTCGGAGTGCATCACATGAGTTTGATTCGATCGGGTCGAGTACTATGTGGGGTGCTAATGTTACACCTCGGAAAAATTTCCCGTTAACGTACAGTGAATAGACTAACGAAGGGCACGATATATACGATGTTTTGATAAATAAGAAATAACATTTGATGATTCTAAATGAGATTTCAAAGACATGTGAGGTAGGAGACGGAAGTTGTTAAGGAAAGCAAGGTATAGGTTGTATGTCGGGCAAGATTAACGAGTATCGAATTAATGATGGCTTAATGATGTTTTGGGAGAAGATTTATAATGTCCCTTAGATTGTTAATGAGGTATTAAACGAGTGTCAAGAAGGTTCCATAAGGATTGGAGATCAAACGAACGACGGAGATCATTTCAGGGAAATGGGGTTATACGACCGACTTATACGGTCCGTATAACATTATACGGTCCATATAAGGGTCCGTATAACACCCAGCAGAGATGATGTTTGCCTGGTGGTGAACCACGACCACTTATACGGGCCGTGTAATGTTATACGGACCGTATAAGTGTCCGTGGGAAGTCCCGACGGGCCGAGTTAAGTTCAATTATATAAATGTGATCCCACTTCACTAATTTCATTTCCCACACTTCTTCATCTCCCTCAAGACTTCTAGAGGGTTCCACACACTTCTTCCATAAGAACTCAAGAGAGATTCAAGATCAACTTCATCAAACCAAGAGAGTTAAGTGTAAGAAGCTCACTAGAGTTCATCCAAGCCAAGGAATTCCTATGGAAGTGAACTAGGGTTTTAGTGCAAGAGAAGTATCTCCACTCAAGGCTTATTCCTACACTATCTAAGGTAAGTTTTATGATCTTTCCATGTTGTTTAGGGTAATGAGAGGTTGAAAGACTTAGATGATGGAAGGAGATAGAAAATGGGTCACAAAGATGAGAATAATGAGATTGTGAATAGTAGTTTGGAATGAGTCATGAATATTGATATGTTGTGATTGTAAATATGTTATGAATGACATTTAGAACATGGGATAAGCATTATATGTGAGAGAACGTAATAGTGAACTATGACCATGATTATGGAGAAATTGAAGTGAAGTTGAGAAATGTGGATAATGTAGATGAATGATGATTGTTGCCTATAATATTGTGAATGTTGTTATTGATGTTTGGGAGTCGATATGTGATATAAGGAAAGTTGTATAAACAAAGGAAATGCTGCCCAATTTTCTCTAGCCTTAGTAAGCATGTTTTTATAATCGATTAACTAATGTTAATATAAACTTTCTTAAAGGTAGAAACGCGAGCATCGAAGGAGAACGATCAAACGATAGAATAGCTAAACGAAAGAGGTATGTCAGGCTAGTCCCTTCTTTCTAAGGCATGACTCCTATGGCATGAATTCTCCTATATTTCCATGACTTTCCTACGCATCGAAAACTATGTGTCTATGGTTATAAAGAGCTTTTCATAAGATAAAGAAAAGAGATACGATATGAGTATGATGATGATGACTATGAGTTGAGCCTAAAAGTCTAAAGCTCATGATATGCTAATTCCATAAAGTTCTTACTATGGATACGATATGATGTTTCTACAATCTAATGACCCTAAGTATAGTTCCATTGATGCTTTTCCTTGTGTGCACTCACCTTAAATGTTAGTCCCTCCAAGGTGAGATATAACGATTATGATTACTCCATAACGTAGTCGGGGTTCACGACCTCATGTCACCCCGACATAGCCACGGTTACCTTCAAGCTTTAATGTATGATTAATGATGAATGTATGATGATGCTAAGTTATGATAAGGTTATGATATGCCTATGAGATGTGTGATAATGATAAGTTTATGTTGACTATATGACGATACGATTCCACCGTGCCTAGTTGGCCGGGCATGTCACCGCGAAGGCGGGCTGCATACGATTCCACCATGCCTAAATGGCCGGGCATGTCACCTTTGGGGAGCTGCTATGTTTACACCGAGCCTAAAAGGCGGGCATGACACCACTAGTGGGCGGCATATGATGGTTACCCGGACGCGGGTTAACGATGATGATATATATATGATACGATGATGTATGCGCTATGATGATACATGTACTATGATTATATATGATATATGTATGAAATGTATCCACCCTTAAAAGTTACGCAGGTTATATCTTCATCGTATGTCTTATGATTTCTCTATTATGTTCATTTCATTCATACCTTACATACTCAGTACAATGTTCGTACTGACGTCCGTTTTCTTTGGACGCTGTGTTCATGCCCACAGGTAGGCAGGGAGGTGATCCAGACTCGTAGGAGCTACTAGCAGATTTTGAGAGCACCCCATTATTCCAGAGGTGCCATTGATTATTCTTTTGTGTATATATATGTTTTGGGCATGACGGGGTCCTGTTCCGTCCATATGTCTAGTACTCTAGTAGAGGCTCGTAGATGCGCCCGTGTGGGTAGTATGGTCTCACGATGTCCTTATTGTATGTACATTATTTTGATAGCCGAAGGGCTTATGTATATAAAGGTAATTATGTTTCGAAGCGAAAAATGATTTTTCCTATGATGAGTATAAGATTAATGAATGAACGCTTGATGAGTACGATGGGTAATGGTATGAGCGGTGCTCGGTGGTTAGCCCCGGGTACCCGTCATGGCCCCTAGTCGGATCGTGACGACCCCTAGTCACATAGATTTGGATTGTGATAATGTCCAAGTATACCTACGACGTCGTTGCCCTCAAGTGAACCTTTCGTTTAGAAGTCATTCCCTTTTTGCTCTAGGTCACACATTTACATTTCATTTCGGTCTGATTGTGTCGTCTAGACATATAAAAATCACTATTAGTATAAATCACTAGTATAATTTACCCTGCGAACACCAATAGAAAAACATATATATTTATAGCCAATTATCAATCATCGAGGATGACGTTTAAAACATCTACTTATAACATACGAAGCTCCTATAATGCCTGCTAGTTTTATCTTTGCCAAAGAAACTAATGGTACTAAGTAGCATAATCAGCTTAAAGAAATATAAAAAATTAAACTTTTGTTCAAAAAATAATTAGGAGCTAATTAGTGACGGAGGTTCCAATGACTAACTACTTCAAAAGAGTACAAATTAGGGATTGAAACGCACTTAATTTCGGTGAAAAATGTTGGCAAGTGTCATGGACGTATCTACAAATAATCCCCTTAACTTCTTTAACTCTTCTTCTATATTTTATTCTCTTTTTTATTTCTCTTCGTGTATCTTTTGCTTCCTGTGACAATGATAAAATGAACATTTTTTATGTCTAAAAGTTTTCTAATTCACAGCAAATCTTGTTGAATTTTTTCCTGCAAAGGAAGCTATTGGAGTTCAGCTTTCATCTTAAAGTATGTGACTTGCCTCCCATCTTTTTCACATGCAAGTCCTCTTTTCTTTATTTTTTAATGGTGATTGGTTCTGTTTCAATTTAAAGTTAGGCTCTAAAGATTCTCGACTTGTGCTTGCCATCCTTGCACAAGGATCATACTAATCTTTCCTATATCGCTATAATTTTTTCAAATGTCCTCGAAGGGACTTAAAAGTTGAATCAAATGAAGATTCGACTTGTCAAATTTCCATTTTTTATGTTAATTTTTTTTTTTTTTTTTTTGCCTTTTTATGTCAATTATTTACCCCTTCTCTCCCAGAATGAGAGATCGATGATAAGCTTTTTATCATCCTACCATCAAGGCTCAAGCAACTATTTTTTGGAAAATTTTCTTAGTAAAACAATTAAGCAAGTGAAGGCATTGGGTACCGATAATTTAAATCGGAATTGAACTCGATGTTGGTATAGCTAGAAAAAGTTGTAGGATGACTTAACAATCGGGAATGAAAAAGTTTTATTTTTATTTTTTTAAAACGATACTCATGATCTGAGTCGATTTCTTGTATTTTAACTATTTTAATAGGTATTTATAATCTTTCACCAGCTCAACTATCGATTAACTTTATTTATTAATATCTTTTTATAATGGAACTCATGCTCTGCATCGATTTACTTGTATTTTAACTATTTTAATAGGTATCTATTATCTTTCACTGGCTTAACTATCGATTAACTTTATTTATCAATGCCTCTACTAATCAATGCCTCTACTAATAAGAAGAAATTATCCAGTGAATTTCAGTAGGTCAACCTTACCTTTATTCCTGCATGGCCACTTTCCTCTCTCTTTATTGTTTCTTCTTCTACAATACAATTTTGGATTTTGCGACTACAAATTTTATAGCTCTTGCCATAAAATAATAGTGGTGCGAATGTATCTATTTATTACTTCTTGAATAACAAAACTCATCCTTCCTGGCATCAAACTATTTTTCAATATACTTTTTTACTAAGAGCCTGTTTGGAATGGCTTATTTTAAGTGTTTTTTTTTTTTTAGCTTTTAAGCTCTTTTTTACCTTTTGTGGTGTTTGAAAAAAAATTAAAAGTGTTGTTAAACACTTACTTTTAGGCTAAAAAGTACAAAAATAAGCTAAAAACTAAAAATTGAATATTAACAACTTATGACTTTTAACTTTTAGCTTATAAGCTATTTTTAAAAAAGTCAATCCAAACACCCTATAAATAAATAATCAAGTGAAGGGATTGGGTACGGATAATTTAAGTCGGAGTCAAACTCACTGCTAATTAATAAAATCACTCCTAATTAATCTCCTAATGCTAGAAAAGGTTGTACTCCTTCTGGTCCAATTTACTTGTCTTGGTTTTAACGCCCTTAAAAATAGTTAACTAAAAGAGTAATTTGATCAAATTATCCTCATTTTGTCTTTGTTCTCGATTTAATAATGCTTTCTTTTCTTCACCACATTTATTGAGTAAGAGGAAAAGTGAAAACTAGTAACTAATTATATCTTAATTTTCTAAAATAACAACTATTTTGGATCAGTTATTTTTAGTAAGAACAACAAATACTTTGAAACCGAGGGAGTACTATTTTGTTTCGATTTTCATTCATGTTTTGAACCAGTTGTGTGTATTTTAACTATTTTACTTTTGTTTTTTATTGATAGATGAAATTTAAGACTTACTCCTTTTACTTTGCAGAGTGTTGATTATTGTACTGTTAATTTAGAAGAATCACCAAAATGCAAGGAGGACCTTCAGATTACCTTTCAATTTCTTCATCAAGCAGGAAGGAAAGAAATTATGGGTCTATGAATTTAGATGGCATGCTCCACAATTTTTGGGACACTGAAGGAAATCAAGTTATGCCCAATTCAAATCAAGATACTCCTATAGAAGGTAAATTAAATGTGTAACGACATTTTCACTTTATCATTTTTTAAACACATCACTCCTATTTTATCGCACGTGACATGAACATTTATTTGTTCATATGAATGGTATCGTTACTATTTAGAAAGTAAAATAATTTTGTTAGTGTAATTTTTAAAACACTTTAATTTACTCCCTCATATTAATTTATGTGGAATCTTTTGAATTTCGAGTTTCAAATGAGTTTTTATTTGACAACAATATTTTCATATGCATTTTAAATATTTTAAAATATTAATTTATTGTGACTTATATTACTTCCTATTTAGGTTCCAAATATATAAATCGAAAAGGCTCATAAATGCCCCTAACATATAAAAAAAACTCGTAAATTCCCTCCTTCCACCTTTGGGTCTAACAATACCCCCTCCTTCTACCTCTTAGTTTAAAAATACCCCTCTTTCAACCTTTTGGGTGTAAAAATACTCCTAAGCTTTGTTTTTGGGCTCAAACATACCCCTCAAACTAACAGGTTTGACTCTTTTAAATACCCTCCAGCCATGTGGCTTTTAAAAGAGTCACATTTGACCGGTTAATTTGAGAGGTATACTTGAGTCCTAAAATAAACCTTAATTAAGGGTATTTTTAGACTCAAAAGGTCGAATGCGAGGTATTGTTAGACCTAAAGGTGGAAGGAGGGTATCAATGACCCTTTTTGTATAAGTCGGGATATTTATGAGTCTTTTCCGTAAATTTTATTTGAACAAACTAAGAGATTCTATCTCCAAATTCATGGTCAAACTTAAGAAAATTGACTCTCGAAATTCGCGCCATATTATTATTTGAACTCACATATAGTCTCTTTGTTCCACTTTAACTATCGCTTAACTCTTTTCACGCTCACTGAGAAAATAATAAATGACATGAGAGATGAAATAATGCAACTTTTTCACGGAAATATTTGACCAGGACAACATTTAAGTTATGTTGCTGAAAATGGCATGGGAGGTGATCATATCCTTGAACAAGTTACTGTTGATTTCAATGTGCACCATCCTTCAGATCAAATTGCTACAAATGAAAATGAAATACCCAACAGTGCATCAGATGTTAGTGAACCACCAAGCAGTGGGAGAAGAAGAAGAAGGTCATCATATGACGATCAAGCATTAACGGAGAAGAGACAACGTCGAATGATTAAGAACAGAGAATCTGCTGCAAGATCCAGAGCTAGAAAGGAGGTTAGTATAATTTTCCATCTCCAAATTAAATTTTACTTTCTAGATTTTAGAAGTGGATATGGTTTAGTGATCAATGAAGTGGAATAAGATTCGGGAGATCTGAGATTGAATTTCAATAAAAACAAATTTAAGTTAGGTGATTTCTTTCCATGTGTTCCAAGTCTTGGTAAATAGAGTTACATAATAACTGTGATGGTTAGGGGCGGAGCCAAGTGTATAGAAGGGGGTTCATCCGAACCACCTTCGACAAAAAATTACACTACATAAATGAGGTCAAATTATTTTTTATGTATATACAGTATATATTGAATCCCCTTAGCTTCTTAGTGTGCTTACTTTTTTTATATTCTGAATTCCTTATTGAAAATTCTAGCTCCTCCAGTGGTGATGGTTACGACCTAAGATAATGATTCCCAAATTATCGGCTAAACGTAGATCCTATAACTAGGTTGTTTAATTATGAGTTGACCTTTTACCAATTACTTTCGGCGTCATTCTTGACATATTTTTCCCAAAATTATTCTGGCATGCGTGCGCGACTAATTCAATTGCTCCAATCATCAAATTCAATGCGAAAATCTCCCTAATTCGATTTCTTTCACCTTGTTGGCTTCCTAACCATCAAAAATCAATAGCATTCAAGAATTTTTAATAGCTAAAATATTCAAAGGAAATTTAAAATGGAAAATAAGTGCCATTCAAGTGAGAAATTGTAGAGAATTATAGCAGAAGAAAAATTAAAATTTGGGGAGACCTTCTGCTAGCCCAAGATCCTTAACTAAGATTAAAAGATTCAACTAAAGAAGAGGAAGGTATGAAAAGGAAGAATGTTGACTTGACTTGAATGGTATTGAATTGGGTTTGTATTGGGTTAGTTACAAATGACTAGGGTCGCCGCCTATTTATACTTGTATAGGGATGGTTCTTAATACTATTCTAGATACAGCTATGAAAAATCTAGTTGCTCTAGAACATCTATGTCACACCCTAATTTCCGTTAGGGCGTGATGGGCACCCGACCCTTATTTAGGGCCGAGCGAACCCGCGGACTCACATAATAGTCATACTCACGCTGACTCTCAAATCATGACACAATTATACATAACAAAAATTTATCGAAGAATAATATGCTTTTTGCTTTTCTCAAATCAAATAAAATCTTGCGTTAAAGATATGAAACTTATAACACAACGCATAATAATATACCGGCTTACATAGCCATTTACATAACCGACATCTAACACCCACAACACACCGCAAAGTCTCTAACCCGAACATGAAACCATAACATGATAATCGACTCGGCAAAGCACTCCGGAAGAAATGGAGCTAGCTAATCCGTGAAACGTCTTCTACTAAAATCTTGACTCACACAGGTGTACACACGCGGCATGAAACGCGGCCCCCCGAAGAAAGGGGTCGACGAAATATGTACCGAATATGTAAAAGCGGTAAACACAAAAGCGGATCATACGGAAATAAGGAGGACGAGAAAAGTAGTGCGAAGAACCGGAACTCATAAAACTTGCCTTGAACGTAAATCATGCTTTTCAAAATCATTAATGGACCGAGTATCATATTTAAAGAAATCATCATGAACATATGCATACATAACATGCCCCGCCCTCTAGTGAGGGACGCGGTAAGTAAAATCATCATGTATATATATGTAACGTGCCCCGCCCTCTAGTGAGGGACGCGGTGAAAGGAATCATCATATGCCATCCGGCCACCTCCCGTCATCACATCATCATCATAAGTATATATATATGTATATAACATGCCCCGCCCCTACGAGTGAGGGACGCGGTGAACAATGCGGTGGAATTGCACGAATACATACCCCGGCCCGGGACGCAAGTGAAAGATGTAATAGCGCCCCCTCGCACGAGCGAGTAGTGAGAAACCACATGCAACATAAAATATACAATGTTTGCCAAGACTCGAAAGAACAATCCAGACGATAGATCATTTAAAGGAAGTCAGACAATAGCCATAGGTCATACCTTTCGAAGTTGCGACGAGTTATGTCAAAGACAAAACCTTTGGGATCGTTTGTACATGGCAAAATATATCATAGAACTCAATGGAATAATCAAAATGATCACTTTTTAACAATCGGAAGTTAGTCAAAAGTCGTACTTGCATAACGCTCAAAATAAGTCAATTAAGTCAACATGGAAAAATCTCGGAAATTGGGGGCCCACCTCGGGTCAAGTCGAGGTGGCGTATGTAAAATCATGAACATTAGGCTTTATGGAGCCACCTATTAAAATCTCAAGGTAATTCGGTTCCATTTGTGAGAGTTATAAATGTTTAAGCTATTTTTCCAACAAAACATAAAGTATCTAATTCAATTCTTTTGAATGAAAAGGGCCAAATCTAAGCTCGGATTCCTAGGAGTAGAGTCGCCCCCAAGGCTCGTATCAAAACCTATTATGCCTAGGACATGCCAAGAGAACAAAAGGTGAAGCTTTACATACCTTATTCGCCTTTCTCGCTCGTCCAAACTCAAGTCCCGTTTTCTCCAAAATCTACAAAGGGTCATAGTTACCAAACATTACTATAAGCTTTTAGGAGTTGAATCTTGAAGTAACACTTGTCTTACAGAAATTTTGGCAGCATTTCCCCTGTAAATGCGCCATCCCCGAGTCCAACTCGGCCAAAAATTACAACAACAAATCCGAGAATTTAACTCGGCCAAACTATCAACAACAATGCCAACCATCATATCTCCAACTTCAACAATTTATTCAAAATACATTCCAACATTAGTAGCTCCTTTTACATAATCAAACAACATTTCATTTATATCCAATTCACAATTGTTCACACATTCAAATACTAATCCGAAACCATTCAACAATATTCTAGAACACTTCGACAACCCGCACAATATTTCAAACGGTTCAACCAACACATACACTACCCAAATTCCTTCAAATCCAACAAGAATAATTACAACACATTTTCTTTCCTCCAAATTCATAAACTACACCAACATTCTACATATTAGCAACATTATTCCTACAATTATAAGAAACCATACTAATGTCATATTAACTTCTTCCATAATCCGCAAACGATTACAACTTTATTTCAAGCCATTAAATCTTCATTTAACAACATGAAATCCACAACACAACAACAATCAAAATACTAAATAAAATTAGCTCATCATACCCCACCAAAACAGCCCCCTATACGGCTACCACATCAACACCGACAAACGAATTTATATCGCTATTTCTTCCGTCCTAATCCGTTAAATCTTTAAATAAACTTGTTAACAATGAAAAGGAACCTTCATATTACCTTAAGTAGGCAGCCACCATGTTATCACTCTCCTCCTTGGTTGATTTTTAGCTCAAAGTGAAGACAACGCAGCGTACAACACTTTTCCCTTCATGGGCTTCGGGATTCGGCGCTCGGATTTTGGTCAAAATTGGTTTTTCTTCTCCAAGGCCTTTTTTCTCTATCTCTCCAGAATTTTCTGGTTGTTCCAGGTCTTAAAATGAGGAGGGAAGGGATGAAATATCACTTAAATAACATGGGTCATGGGCCTAACCCGGTTGGGCCCGAGTTGGGCCTAGCCCACTGACCTTTCGACCTTAAAACGTTCATATCTCCTTGTACCGACGTCACCTGGGAACCCACGACCTATGGTTGGAAAGCTAATTCAATTATCTACAACTTCTATTTCTCGGTATTTTTCCAAATTCCAAACTTATAATACCGTTTTTGCCCCTGAAAGTCAGGTCACCCGAAAACGTTTTCTTAAAAATATTCGTTTGGAGGGCTTCCACTTTGATTTGACCCAAGGGTCCTTCATGAGTTGTGTTTAACTTTACATATGTGATTCATATAACTTTTCACATGTTCCAAAAAAAAAAAAAAAAAAATCTTAACGTGTGGGCCCCACCTCAGCTTACAAATAATCCGACGTTCAAAAATACGGGATATAACAATCTAGATATTATTCTAGATACAAAAAGATCTAGATAATTATATCCTCTACCACAATTATCTAAGTGTCTAAAATTTCTAGAAATTTCCTAAATATCAAAGATATTATAGTATAACTTTCTAGAAACTCTTCTAAATATCTATGATATTTATTCTTTCAAAAAAATAACTTTAATTTTTCACACTCCCCCTTAAAGTAATTTTTTGGAAGCTATCCCAAACTTGTCTCGAAAGAACTCAGACAAAGCTTTTGGGTGTGTCTTGGTGAAGGTCTGACTCCTCTTGCTTCTTCAAATGAGGAAGGTCTTACGTCATTAATTGGTCCGGCAAAGAAATACGAATACGTATTGACAAAATTTTCATCTCTGTAGCGGGCTAGCTTCAAAATGTCTTTTTGTAGCCTTTGTGAACCACATAAATAATCTTCTTGCTGAGTTTCATGTTCTTTGAGTTCTTAGCTTCTCAGCAGATGTATTATCTGAAAAAACACATGTGATAGGTAAGTACTGAACTCCAGGGTTTGAGATTTTAGGATTCGCTCCTTTCGACGCAGCTCCATAGTACAAGGAGACTTCATAAATATGACATCCCGAGAAATGACGAAATGATGAGTTTTCGGGTTCATGCATTCCCAACACTTTTTCCTTTCGTCATATCCTACAAAGATGCATTTTCTTGCCTTAGCATCCAACTTGATAATCTAGGATATGAACATAACATATAGAGCCAAAACTCTTAGATACTTAACGCTTGGCTTCTCCCCAAACATCAATCCATAAGGTGACTTCATGTTGTTCGGAAAAAAGTAGCATCGTATTAGTTACACATGCCGCACATTTCATAACTCTTTTATGTCTCTGTTAAGTGCCGAATCTTCCTTTCAGCTGCTCCATTTTGTTGTGGTATATCACTACATGCGAGTTCTCTTTTAATGCCAGTTGATGACAAAAAGAGAGAAATTCCACAGAAGTGAATTCACCTCCATTATCCATTCGCAACCGCCTTATCCTTGAACCAAGCTCGACTTCAACTATTTTTTTGAATTTCATAAACTTATTGAAGACTTCTGACTTGTGCTTCACAAAATAAACCCACGTGAATCTAGTAAAATTATCAATAAAAGTCAGCATGTGAGTCGGCGAACGAAGGAATTCTTATTGGCCCCATCAAATTAGTGTGAACTTGTTTTAGTGGAACACTGCACCTTAACAAGGATATGTCAAGTAGAAGTCGGTGTGACTTTCTGTATTGGCATCCTTCATAAACCTCTCCTCCACCAAAAAAAAAAAAAAAATTAAATTAGGCGACCCTTTTACTAGATTCAATTTCACCATGGCTTTCAATTTATCCATGCCAAGCTGCTCAAGTCTAGCATGCCATAGATGGGTATTATCATTGCTACTCATCTTCTCAACATATGGATTAGCGGCTGATGATAACATATAAGTCATCAACTCTCTTACCAATATGAATGATATCCGCCTTGACTTTCTTGATATTTCGCAGGTACTTCACGTCATCTAGGCCAAATAGTAGATAGCATCTAGCATCCACAGCATTTGTAACTGAAAATAAATTTTTCTTTATACTTGGAACATGAAAGACACTATTGAGAGTGGCAGGGCGTCCTTGCTTCTTGTTGATGACAACAGTGCCTTCCTTCTCCACACCATGGACTGAATTATACTTCATGACCATTGCATTCATGAAAGGTGGAAAATTTAGACTGATCTCCAGTAAGATGGTGCCCACATCATAAATCAACGATCCAGTCTCTTTCAAAATTGATGGAAGTCATGGCATCTATTCCTCGTGTATCAACTACAAGGAATTTTCCTTAGTCTTCTTCTTCTTCAGGAGCTTTCTCGATTTGAGCCATGTTGCTTTCCTTGGCTCGACAAATTTTTTATTTTATTTTTTTATGTGCCCTACTTCACCACATCGGCAACATTTAATAGTCTTCTTACAATAATTATTATAAGACTATTCCTTCTGTCTTGGCGAGCTTAAACCTTCTTGGAATTCAGAATAAGCCATCAGTCTTGAACCACTTTGCTTTTGCCTTTATTTAAAATTCCTCTTGTTAGCTACAAGAATGTTTTCTTCCGCTTCTTTGCTCGATACGCCAGCCATCTATTTCGCTAGTAGCTCCTGTGATGACAATAGATTCTCAAACTCGAAAAGATGTTCGTTGAACCCATCCTTAAATTGATGTAACAAAAGAGATATATCGATCACACTTCAAACCACGATGATAATTCTTCTCATTCGTACTTCAGAGATAGCCTTTTCTGGACTCAATAACGAAATTTCTTAACATAAGTTCTTAATCTTTAAAAAGTACTCGGCAATAGAAAGAGTACCTTGAGCGGTGTTCTCTAATTAATTCTCCAATATCTGTAGCCGGCTTCATCGTTCTTGTTGAACAACCGATTGAAGGTCCTCATATTTCATGAGCTAATTTGCACCTTATAATACGATCAAAAAAAATTTGAGAGATAGACCTCTTTACGATGAATTCCTCTTTCACATTAATCTGCTTTCACTTCTTGTATGCGCTGTTATTTTTGAATCCGTCGGCAGGAGGACTTGTGTTACTCCCATTAACAACATTCCACAAATCCTTGCAAACAAGGTATGATTCCATACATGTCTTCCCTAACTTGTAATTGGACTGGTTCAACAATTTCATTCCCAGTCCATTAACAGGACGTACTGCTCAAATCCATCTACCTAGCGAAACCAATTGAATCTATCACTAACTCGATCTTGAAATAAAATCCAGAAGCCATGGCTATGGCTCTGACACCATGTAGAGAAATATAGCAGAATAAAAATTAAAATTTGGGAAGACCTTCTGCTAGCCCAAGATCGTTAACTAAGATAAGAAGATTCAACGAAATAAGAGGAAGCTATGGATAGGAAGAAGGTTTACTTGAATTAAATTGAATGGTATTGAATTGGGTTTGTATTAGATTGATTACAAATGACTAGGGTCACCCCTATTTATACTTCTGCAGGGATGGTTCTAGATACTATTCTAGATACATCTACAAAAAATCTAGTTGCTCTTATCTTCTACCACTACTCTAGAACATCTAGTTATTATTTTTAGATTCAAAAAGAACTAGATAATTCTACTACAATTATCTAAGTGTCTACAATTTCTACACATTTCCAAAATATCAAAGATATTACAATATAACTTTCTATACTCTTCTAAATATCTATGATATTTATTCTTTCAAAAAATTAAATTAAATTCTTCATAGAAATTGTTTTTTTTTCTTTTCTAAACCCAAACTTATCTAGTACTACTTGATTAGAGTAAACTTTGCTATGATGCAGGCATATACAGCAGAATTGGAGGTAGAGCTCGATCGAATGAGAGAAGAGAATGACAGGCTCAAGTTACTTGTGGTAAGCTGAAAGATAAAAATCACATCCATAAAATTGGATTTTTTTTTTTTTTTTTTTTGGGGGGGGGGGGGGGGGTGTTTTATGTAATACACATAGCACCTTTAATTTTAATTTACTTTTTTTTTTCTTAAAAGGCTCAAGTTGCAACAAAAAGAAAAGAAGAGGTATGACTATTTCCTATATAAAATATGCTTAAGATTAGCTTTATATGATTATTTTAAAGTAGTTAGAGTATTTATTTTATTATTTATTTACAGCTATCTTGTAATTGTTCATATATATGTGTGTGTGATGTAGGAGGAGAAAAAGAATCAACCAACAAAAGCTCAATGGATGGCTGACAAACTGAGAACACTTAGAAGGATGTCAAGTGTTTAATGGCGATCATAGCTTTTATCATATGATGAATGCTTGCTTACTTACAAGGATTACTGTGATGTACTAGTTAATAGTGTCTCTTTGATACTAGTCTTTGTTGTGCATGTAAGTTAAAGGATTTTAAAAGGATTACTGTGATGTACTAGTTAATATATAGTGTCTCTTTGATACTAACCGTTGCTGTGCATGTATGTATGTTATTGCCTTACCTATGGATTTAGTGGCGGAGCCATATGAATAAATTGAACAGGATTAAAAAATATGTTTTACTTCATTTCATTTTGTGTGATGTTATTTGATTGAGCATAGAATTTAAGAAGGTATTTTCTTTTTGAAATTTGTAAACTGAAGCAAGTTATATATGTTTGTGTGGCTATAAATTATCTTATTAAGGATAAAATGAAAAAATAATTTCTAAATAAAAATATATCATTTTTTTAATAATGAAAGTGTATCGCATAAATTGGAAAAGAGAAAGTATTAGAATAGAATACTAGTATGTGAATACCTGTGCAAAGGAAGGAGCTAAGCAAGACTACTATGATCATCCCATGTTTTTTGACGTTCCTCCCTTGTTTGTTTTGCCAACCTTCAAGCTAGACAAGGAAGAAACTTGCTTTACTAGAATTTTCAAGGATATATGTAACTCTAACCGTCCACTGCCTCTGATAGTAACTTGTTCATGTTTTGTTACTGTGTAAATGCTGTCACTAAATTGCCCCTTCTAGTAGGAAACAGTGAAACTGCCTCTAATGATACTTATGCAGGATCTAGAACCACAAATGGTACTACTGATGGTGCCGTTAGTAAATTAAGGGTGTACTCCGTAGGAAGGAAAATGTTTTCTTGAAAAATGTTTTTAGGAAAATAAACGGGTTTCTTACTTATTGTTTGTGTTCAGTACGTAAGAAAAAATATTATTTTAAAAGTATTTACTTATGATTAAGACAAATACTATGGGAGGTGGGTGAGGGTAGGGGTTTGGAGTGGTGGGGATGGGGGGTTACGAGGATGTGGGGTGAAGATGCATTTTTTTTTTGCGCGGATTGCCCTTCATTTGGGGTGATCTTTAATTTTTGCCCTTCAAATTGGTGGTCTTTAAGTTTTGCCCTTCGCCTAATACACTGAGGCCGTGGGTTCAAACCCCAGCTCAGTAAAAAAAAAAAAAAAAATCGCAAGGCAGATGTTTGGATTCACAAGGCAGAATTTTGCAAAATTCTACCTTAAGGCAGAGTTAGAAGGGCAAAAGTTAAAGACCACCAATTTGGGAGGCAAACTCTACCTTGCGATTTTTTTTAAAATTCTTCACTGAGCGGGGGTTCGAATCCGAAACCAAGGAATTTTTAGCCAAGGGCGAAAGTTAAAGACCACCAATTTGAGGGGCAAGAATTAAAGACCACCCCCAGCGAAGGGCAATCCTGCAAATTGCCCGTGAAGATGAGGTGTGTTGTAGGGTGGGGAGGATACAATCCAATAATCAATGTAGAATGCTCTTTGTTGAAATTGTTTTCCATACTTCCACTAGGGAAGTTATTTTCCTCATTTTTAAGCAACTTATTTTTCTATAAAAATATTTTTTTAAAAATTTGACCAACAAACTATTAAAAAATTGAAAAGTATTTTTCTCTGTACCGAACATACACTAAGTAGTACTAATAGCACTACCTTTTGTACAAATGCTTGATATATTTCCCAATCAAGATAGCTTGTACTCGTGGATTCCAAATCTGGACCACTCTTCTATCTCTTGAGATTCATCATCTTCTGAGTTTGTTACTCTATGGTTATGGCGTCACTGCACTAGGTGAGAGTGTAGAAGGCGCGATTAAAGTGAAGTCAGACCAGAGAAGTTGAGTATTACCTTTGAAGGTGGATCTAAGCTGGAAATCGATGAGTTTAGCTCTATCGCCTCTGGGGAGGTTTTTCATCTCTGTCACACTTGATTTGTTCTCTGAAGAAGGTCCGGCGGAGTTGAAAATTTCGAGAAAGTGGAAAATATTTAGGGAAAATTCGATCGATATCTTTGAGGATTAGGAAACAAAACTTTTGTCTGTCTTTATTTTCTTTGGTTGGTTTTGTTTTGTTCTTTTTAAAAAAAATTCTATTTTAAACTGATACAGGGTCTAGGACCACATATGGTACTACTAATGGTGCCATTCGTAAAGTAAGGGTGTGTTTGGTACAAAGGAAAATGTATTTAGTGAAAAATAATTTTCAAGAAAATAAATGGGTTTCTTACTTATTTTTTTTTTTGTGTTTTGTACGTAAGTAAGAAGTATTATTGTAAAAGCATAAGAAGTATTATTGTAAAAGCATTAATTATAATTAACACAAATACTATGGGAGATTGGGGTGAGGGTACGGGTGTGAGGTGGTGGGGATAGGGGGCTACGAGGATGGCGGTCAAGATGAGGTGTGTTGGAGGGTGGGGATTACAACTATCAAATAATCAATGTAGAATGCCCCTTGTTGAACTTATTTTCCATACTTCCATTAGGGAGTCATTTTTCCCATTCTTAAATAACTTGTTTTTCTATTAAAAAAAATTAAAAAAATTTGACTAACAAAATATTACAAAATTGAAAAATATTTTCCTCTGTAACGAACACACCCTAAGTACTATTGATAGCATTAGCTTTTGTACAAATGCTTGATATATTTCCCACTCAAGATAGCTTGTACTCGTGGATTCCAGATCTGGACCGCTCTTCTACCGTTTGAGATTCATCATCTTTTGAGTTTCTTACTCCGTTGTTATGGCGTCACTGCACTAGGTGAGAGTGTAAAAGGTGCAATTAAAGTGAAGTCAAACCAGAGAAGTTGGATATTACCTTTGAAGGTGGATCTAGGTTTAAAATATCGATGAGTTTAGCTCCAACGCCGTCTCTAGGGAGGTTTCTCGGCTCTGTCACACTTGATTTGTTCTCTGATGAAGCTCCCATGGTATTGAAAATTTCAAGAAGGTGGAGAGAATTTAGGACGAAGCCAATCGATATCTTTGACGATTAGGAAACTAAACTTTTACCTATCTTTATTTCCTTTTGTTGCTTTTGTTTTGTTGTTTTTTAGTTTTCGTCTATTTTAATAAAATACCGCCACTAAGGCTTACCTTACACTCTGTTTGGATAGTTGTTATCCATCGTTTCATAATGTACTGTACTGTGTTGTATTGTATTGTACTGTGCTGTTTTGTAGATATAATGTTTGGATAGATTGTATCGTTTCGTCCGTATAGTAACATTTTTTTTTGTTTGGATTGACCGTGTAAATGCATCTTGTATTAGTAAATCGGTAAGTTTACTAAAATGCCCTAAACTATTGGAAATATTGAATTTATTAAGTTGTGCCAAATAATGCATTGTAAATATATTAAATTGTCAAATTAATGCAAATTTTAACAAAATTAATGAAAACAGGTAATAGACAAAAAGAAATACATGTAATTCCGAAACAAGAGAAGAAACTTGAGCAATTAAAAATAGTACACTATAAAATCACAAAAGTTTTTTCACCAAAAAGTAGGACACAAAGACGAAGAAGGAAAAAGAAAGCAGTTGACAAGCTGGGAAAAGAAGAGAGACGTAGGGCAGAGCATTTGGATGGAGTTAGATAATATAGGGTAAAGGTAAAATAGGATTATGAAATATTAAGTAAGGATATAATTGGAAAAAGAAATTAGGTAACAATGGGATAACACCAAATTGGTTGTTACATAAAATAGGGCTTGTCATTGTTACGTAACGACGGAATTTAACAATACAATACGATACATTTTAAATAACAATCAAAACAAACATTGTACTTGTAGTAACGATACAATACAATACAATGGGTAACAACGTTCCAAACACAGTGTTAGTGGTAATTAATTGTGAATCCATTTTTGCGCACTAGAATCTCCTTTATATGAAAGAAATTCAACATTTTTTATGTAAAATAATATAAAAAATAGTTTTGACCTATGAAGAGCGTTCAATTGAACCCGTGCAAATTGTAATTCACCGTCTGAATTTACAAAATGAATTTGCTTAGGTAGTTTAGGCTTTTAAGGGACCACTCAATTTGGATTTCAATATTAAGGATAATCTTGAATCTCCTCAGCTCTAGCCTAAATTCAAATCTATGTTAGCCTAAATTCAAATCTATGTTCCTTTCTTATTCATATCAGCAATTTTTCTTCATTTTTTCTTGGATAAGTTATTCATATCATAATAGCCAAACGATATGAGTTTGAATAAATCAAACAATTTAATTAATAGGTGCACAAACAAATAAAAACCCCACTGTCACCATTGACAACTACAAGATATTTTGATATTTCTTTAAAAAAAATTCTCAGTCATTAGTCATTTACCCACCAATTGCAAATTCTAAATGCGCCTATATATCATCCAATTGTTATGTTAGAAAATTACTCCCTAACGCTATCTTCATTATCAATGAACTGCAACATAGTGCATAGATACTCTTCGATGCAGCGGGGACGAGACAGACTACGATCATGTACACTAACAGTGATGAAAATTGAGGAGCATTTGGGATATTATTCCTAAAAATATTTCACCAAATAGGAAAAAGCAATTAAATGACGTGTATATTCCCTAGATTCTCAACAAGCTTCTTTAATTATGAACTGAAATTAGAAACAATAAAAGTAAGGAAGCAATTGTTTCCGGAGTGTTTGCTAACTGAACAAAACAAACTTTATGAATTAAAAACATTTTAAATTAACTTTAATCTTTATTTTTCTTACTAATTTTAGCTAGTATCCAATGTATAATTGCGGTATAAATTATCTATAATTAGTTTGTATATATTATACACCAAATATATACTTACTTATTACTATACGCTTGTTATTTATACCCATAAAAGGCAAAAATATTTACCCATTTCTGTCCCCATAAAAAAGTTTAATAACTTTAACTACCCGCACGACAATAAATAATTACCCGTATGCCCACTTAAGAAATCACCGATTGATGCCAGCTTTAGCTTATTAACTGCTTTCGTACTACAATAATAAATACTTATTACCTAATTCTAATTACATGCATGTTTGCCACGTGGATAATGATCCAAACTTAACCGACGAGAAAGACTATGGACCAACTTTCCTTTTTAACACCCCTACACTTCATTCCAAAACATTTATTTAATCTATATATTTTTGTCTTTTTCTTTCTTTTTTTTTTTTTTTTTTTTTTGTCTTTTCTTTATTTTATTTTTATCTTTTTCTTTCTTTTCAAAGACAAATATAAAATACAAACACCAAAATATTAGCTAACCATTTTTAGATTAAAAAGAATATAGCAAAACTAAATAATTAGGCTACAATAGGACATAGTTAAAAAAATACTAAAGTCACTACTTATTTATTAAAATATAAATTAATAGAAAAATATTCTTATAATTTTTTCCTTTTGCAAATAAAAATAAACTTTATATCTAAACTATGACTCATTTTTTTTTTATAATTTGTTTTATAAAATTAACTTGCTCAAAATGATCTAAAATTAAGCTTAAACTCTTTTTGTTAAATTTTTTTTTTTATAATTTTTTTTTCTTTTGAATGAATAAACTTGTTCTTTATGATACCTTATCAATATATCAGATATACCATGTGGATATCATAAAGGAGTGATTTTTTTTTTTTTGAAAAAGTGGATCAATCCTTTATGATACTTTGTCAGTATATATATAATATTTAAGGAATGAATCGGTCTCTATGATACCCTATCAATATATGATATCTACCATGTGGGTATAATAGATGACTGAGCTCCTTTTTGAAGGAATGAATCAGTCCTCTATGATATTATGTCTGTATATGATATCATGTGAGGTCAATCATTCATGATACCTTGTTAGTATAAGATATATACCATGTGGCCTGGTATCATATATGATTGAGTTGTGTTTTTCTTGAAGGGTCAGTATATGTTATATGCCATATGGGCATCATAGAGGATTGAGTTGCTTTTCCTTGAAGGAATGAATCAAACCTCTATAATACCCTGTCATGAATCAACCCTCTATAATACCCTGTCAGTATATGATGTATACAATGTGGGTATCAAAGAGGATTGAAGAGTGTTTTTCTTGAAGAATGAAACAATCTTCTATGGTACCTTGTCGATAAATGATATATACCATGTGCGGTATCATAGAGAACTGAAGAGTGGTTTTGAAGGAATAAATCTGCCATCTACGATGCCCTGTTAGTATATGATGTACCATGTGGGTATCATAGAGGATTGACTTGCATTTTCTTGAAGGAATGAACCAATCCTTTATGATACTCTGTCAGTATATGATATACACCGTGTGACTATCACAGAGGATTGAAGAGTGTTTTTCTTGAAGGAATGAACTGCTAGTCCTCTATGATACCCATATGGGTATATCATATACCATATGGGTATATCATATACCATATGGGTATTATAAAGGATTGAGTAGTATTTTTTAAAGAAATGAATCAATCTTCCATGATACTTTGTCAGTATATGATATATACCATATTGGAATTATAAAGGGTTGAGTTGTGTTTTTCTCAAAGGAATGAATCAGTCCTCTATGATACTCTATCAGTATATGATATATATCAGGTTGGTATCATGGAGGACAAAGTGTTTTTCTCGAAGGAATGAGCCGTCAGTCCTGTATGATACCTTGTTAGCACATGATATAGTAAAGGATTTGATATACTATATGCTAGAATAAATTATTTTTTGAGATATAGAATAAATAAATAAAAAAAGATAATATATCAATATCTTTTTTATTGATATAAAAAAAGAAAACAACAAAATAAATAAATAAAGGAGCCGAAAGGTGTGTAGAATTAGATTATGAAAAAAAGATAGTAAAGAATAAATAATTGAAAAAAATGAAATCAAAAAAGGAGAAAAAAGTAAATGAAAATCATAAAAAATAAAAAAGGAATAAATAAAAATAGCAACAAAGGGTGAAACAAATTGGATTATGAAGATGAAAAAGAAAAACAAAAGAAAAGAAATAAATGAAAAAGGAACAAGAAATTAGAAAAAAAAAATAGAAAAAAACGAAATGCAAGGAGCTAGAATTAAATATGGAGTTAGACTATGGTGAAAAAAATGGTATGATTTGGAAAAAATGCAAATAAACAAAAAATAAGAAAAAAGAAAAAAAATGAGAAAAAAAAAGGAAGTAAAGAAGATAAGTAGAGAAATAAAAAAGAAAAAAAAAAAAGACAATTAATTACAAAAGCTACATTAGGTGGAACAAGTCTCTTCCGGCAGGCCCAATAAGCAGCCAGTGCCACTTATGCCCTATTTTGTGATGATCTTTAATTTTTGCTCTCACAACAAACAATTTTTCCGCGAGCACAAGTTTATATTTCACATCATAATATTTCAGAAGTTATACCTGACAAGACTTTGCCCTTAAAGAACTTGTGCCCCACTAGGCGCAAGTTCAATTGCTAAAGGACAAAAATGAAAGATCAGCCCATTTGAAACCCAAGTCATGCAATTTCTTCAAGGTCATTTACACAAATACCCTTATTTCGGGGTGATCTTTAATATTTGTCCCTCAAATTTTGCGCAACATAAGTTTATATTTTCGTATCATAATATCACACAAGTTATCCTAGACATGACAAAACTTTCACAATTCAACATAAAAATGGCTAAAAATACATCAAGCTCCTAAAAAACATGCACGAAAAAGGCTAAAAAACATATGCTCCAAAAAGCATAACTTTAGTTTCTGAACAAAACAATAAGTTCTGAAAATATTATACAAGTTATGCTGCATAACTTAATTTTTACAGAATTTATGCAAAGCGAGACAGAAGTTTAGTTTCCGAATATAAATGTTAGAGAACTTATGCCGAACAAAGCTCGCAAAAAAACCGATTTCTTCACGTAACGGATGTACTTCTGAACAAGCCCAAGTATCTTTTAGTAGGCCCAATAAAACAAACAAAATCTCCTATCACTGAATCCAAAGTGCAAAAATAGGCCCAATTAAAACTTGCTTTAACCCTCAAAATTCTTGCCACCAATTAGCCGCTTTGTCACTTACTCATCTCCTTTTCTATTTGTAAAATATTTCTCTCAATTTGCTTTGAACCATGAGGTATACACAAAGCTCCAAACTTTATTTGTTTTTAAAATTTATAGTTTATGATTTGCACAATTTTTGAAAATTTAATTCTTTAGTTTCTTTTGTGGTTATGTAGAATATGTAGGCTGTTAGTTGTTCATACAATTTTATTTCGTTAGACATATTAGTCTTTTAAGATAATAGTTGATTGAATATGTGACTAATATTTATTAACTTGATAATGAAACTAGACATGGGTATTTCTTATTTTTTGTAGGAAATTTTTTATTTTGCTTTTTTATTTATGTGGAAAAAGTTGGAACTTGTTGATGTGGGGTTATCTTGAATGTGCACATGAATCTAATTTAAGGAAAAAAATAGGATTTTTAAAGTTAAAATATAGAAAGCCAAGTAAAACTCACTGTTTTCAAGATTTTAAGTAAGTGTATATTTAGACTGTTCACATAGTATTTGCTAGAAGTCATTTTGATATGGTTAGTATGGGGACGGAGCCAGGGTTTTTAGTTTACGGGTTCTGGACCACAATTATTTTGTTCTGTTATGTTATTGTTTACACAATTTGAAAATGATTTGATTCTTTAGTTTCTGCTGTGTTTATAGAATAGGTAGGTTGTTACTTGTTCATTCAATTATCTTTCATTAGGCATGTGAATCTTTTAATATAGTGGGATCTTGGTCAGTAAGATAATTGTTGATTAAATATTTGACTTGATAATGAAACTAGAGATGGGTATTTCTCATGTTTTAGGAAGTTCTTTATTTTGCCTTCTTTATTTATATGGAAAATTGACACTAATGTGGGGTTATCTAGGACGTGCAAATGTGTCTAATGTAAGAAAAACCTGATTTTTAAAGTTAAGTATAGAGAAAGTCGAGTAAAATTCACTGCTTCGCAGGTTTCAAGTTTTATAAGTTAGGTGTAGCGTCTAAAGGTTGTCACTTGTTCATTCAATTTTCTTTCATTAGGCATATGCGTCTTTTTATATAGTGGGATCTTGGTCAGTAAGATAATTGTTGATTGAATATGTGACGAATATTTATTGTCCTGCTAATGAAACTAGAGATGGATAATTTTCATTTTGTAAGAAGTTTTTTTTTATTTAAGTGGAATTTTTTTTGGCATTCGTTGATGTGCAGTTATCTGGAATGCGCAAATGAATCTAATGTAAGAAAAACCTGATTTTTAGGGTGTGTTTGGTATGAAGAAAAATGTTTTCCAAGAAAGTGTCGTCCCAAAAACATTTGTATATAATCTAGCTAAACACTGTTGGGGGAGTTGGGGTCAGGGGGTAAGGTGTGGGGCCGTGGTGATGTGAGCGTGTGGAGAGTGGGGGTGTAGGGTATGTCCTTTTCCTCATTTTTAAGGAATTTGTTTTCCTAGAAAACATATTTTCCAAAATTTTCGACTAACCAAACATGGAAAAATTTTCCGCCATACCGAGCACACCCTTAAAGTTAAAAGATTGGAAGTCAAGTAAAATACACTGATTCACAGGTTTCAAATGTTCTAAGTTAGGTGTAGAATCTGACGTTTACATAGTATTTGCTTGAAGTCATTTTGATATGGTTAGTATGGTCAATGTTACTGAATTATTTATTCAGTGTAAGGAGAAGTGTGAGATTTAGGGAATCAGTAATTTTAGAGAAAGTCTCATTAGACGGAGATGGCAGTCGTACTTCCTTAAACTCTTGAACGATGAAGGGGACAGAGACTTTGTGTTGGGAGATTTGGAGTACTCTGAGAGGCATCGCGATTGTGGTTATTGTAGGAGTATAAGGGTCGACGAGGTTAAGGGTCGTTCGTAGGATGTGCGGGGAAGAGCGGCCAGGACTGACAAGATTCTGCGGAATTTTGAAAGAGTGCGGGAAGGGCGGGCTTGGAGTGGGCGGCCGGGTTGTTTAATGTCATTTTCAAGACGGCGAAGATGCCCGAAGAATGGAGGTGGAGTACAATGATCCCTTTGTATAAAAACAAGGGCGACATTCAAAGCTGTAACAACTATAGAGGTATCAAGCTGCTAAGCCACACTATGAAAGTGTGGGAAAGGGTGGTAGAGATGAGGGGGTGAGGAGAGACGTGTCTATTTCGGAGAACCGGTTCGGATTCGTGCGGGGCGTTCTACTCGAAGCCATTCATATTGTTAGGAGATTGGTGGAGCAAGTACGGGGAGCGAAAAAGGGACTTGCGCATGGTATTCATCAACTTAGAGAAAGCTTACGATAAAATGCCAAGAGAGGTTACGTAGAGATGCGTGGAGGCTAAAGGTGTACTGTGGCGTACATTAGAGCGATCGAGGACATGTATCATGGAGCCAAGACCAGTGAGGACTATAGGAGGAGACTCGGAGCACTTTTTTCGATGGGTTTGCATTAGGGATCGGCCCTTAGCCCGTTTCTATTTGCCTTGGTGATGGATGGATTGACGCGACAAATTCAAGGTGAGATGCCATGGTGTATGTTGTTCGCGGATGACATAGTCTTGATAGACGAGACTCGCGGATTGGAGAGTCGACTCTCAAAGCTAGAGGATTGGAGACAAACGTTAGAGTCTAAAGGATTCAAGTTGAGTAGGACCAAAACAAAGTACTTGGAGTGCGGGTTCGGTGGTATACCTCAGGAGGCTGACGTGGAAGTGAAGCTTGGTACTCAGGTCATTCAAAAGAAAGGAAGTTTCAAGTATCTTGGGTTTATTTTACAAGAAAATGGGGATATTGACGATGATGTCACACATCATATCGGTGCAGGATGGTTGAAATGGAGGCTCGCTTCCGGAGTCTTTGTGTGACAAGAAAGTACCACCAAAACTTAAGGGCAATTTCTACAAACTAGTGGTTAGACGGACTGCGTTTACGGGCGAATGTTGGCCGATCAAGAACTCTCACGTGCAGAAGATGAAAGTCGCGGAAATGAGAATCTTTGCGGTGGATGTGTGGGCACGCTAGGAGAGATAGGATCAGGAATGAGGACATCGGGGACAAGGTGGGAGTGGCATCGGTGGAGGACAAGATGCGGGAAGCGAGGTTGAGATGGTTTGGGCATGTGAAGAGGAGAGGCACGGATGCCCCGGTGCGGAGGTGTGAGAGGTTGGCTTTGGACGGTTTTAGGATAGGTAGAGGAAGGCAAAGAAATATTGGGGAGAGGTGATTAGGCGGGACTTGGCATTGTTTCGGATTCCGAGGACTTGACCTTAGATAGAGGTTGTGGAGGGCTCAGATTAGGGTAGAAGGCTAGTAGGTAGTCTCGCTTTTCGTCGCACTAGTAGGCATAGCTTTGCTCTACTTTTTATGGCCCTATGTTTTCTGCTTTTATGTGTTGGGTCTTGTCTCTCCATCTTTGTTTTATCATGACTTCTTTGCCCTTGTTTTTTCTCATTTTCGCATTGCTTTGATTTGCTTGTCGGTATCTGTTTTTCTCCCCTTGTTTTCTTGTTTTCTTTTGAGCCGAGGGTCTTTCGGAAACAACCTCTCTACCAAGGTGGGGGTAAGGTTTGCGTACATTTAACCCTCCCCAGACACACTGTGGGATTCAACTGGGTATGTTGTTGTTGTTGTTG
This sequence comes from Lycium ferocissimum, assembly GCF_029784015.1. NCBI lineage: Eukaryota > Viridiplantae > Streptophyta > Magnoliopsida > Solanales > Solanaceae > Lycium > Lycium ferocissimum. The sequence goes on from NC_081351.1 coordinate 15,471,221, forward strand.
TAGTAATTTTAGAGAAACCCGAATTTTCTTAAAGGATTGATTATTGAGTATTGAAGTGACATAGGCCTAAATTTATATAGTCGACCCCAACTAGTTTGGGTTGAGGTATAGTTGATTGAGTGTTAGAGTTAAGATTATATTTATTTCTGTGACTTTAGCATGACATATTTGAAAAGAACTCTAATAAGTTGGATAGTTGGAATATCCTGGACGTTCTTGTTAATTACCTTCACTGATCTAGTTTTGATGTTGATTCTGTTACAGTAAGCTTCAGAGTGAAGCCGTAAGGGAAGCCATCTCTGTGATTAAGAATGATTCAGCAGAGAAGAAAAGGAAGTTCACTGAAACCATTGAGCTTCAGATTGGTCTGAAAAATTATGATCCTCAAAAGGACAAGCGTTTCAGTGGTTCAGTTAAGTTGCCACACATTCCTCGCCCTAAGATGAAGATTTGCATGCTTGGAGATGCTCAGCACGTCGAAGAGGTAATCATCGCTAACTAGTCACAATCATCGCTAACTAGTCACATGAATAATTAGGCTGCATCCCCCCCCCACCCCACCCCACCCCTCCCCACCCTCTTACACCTTATTTTTTACATTTGGGCAAGCTATAATGCCTCACATTTGCATAAGCATCCCCTCGAGATTATTCTGTAAGGTTCAGGTGATGGCCCTTAAAGCTTATACTCAATTCGTGTAATACTAACATAGATTCAAGGGATAATTGCACTTTTGTCAGTTAACTAAAATGTGTGTTTTTTGTCCCTTAATATTGGGAGTATGTGAAATCTAGACTATTTTTAAAGTATATTATCTTCAAATATGAAGTAGTAGTAAATATTCATTAAGTTTGTGGAGATTCACAATTAGAGGGATCAAAAGCGCGTATATCGATTAATTGAGGGTTTAATGTTCTTGATAAAAAATTGCAAGGATCAAAATCAGCATTCCCTTGATTCAATTATCTTCTTCCGATCTTTAGTGAGGTATTGTTATCAAAGAACTCTTGAACTTTTGATTTCACATGTTTTGGCAGTGACTCCTAAGGTTTAATTTTTAGATGTACGACATTAGTGCGATTTCATTTTACGACTGGCAGTTTCTTAGCTTTGAGGAAGCAGCAACTTTTATAGAGGTCCATTTTTATATGGATTAGACCTGCTTTGCCCTCTTAACTATTTGAAATTTCATGGTTGTTAATTTACCTAAAGGCTAAAGCTGCTGCTCTAGATGGTTTTGTGCAAGGGTAATCAAAGCTTGTTGCACATTTGTCTTCCAGGCAACAAAGATTGGTTTGGAGTACATGGATGTGGAAGGCCTGAAGAAGCTTAACAAAAACAAGAAGTTAGTTAAGAAGCTCGCAAAGAAATACCATGCTTTCTTGGCATCAGAAGCTGTTATTAAGCAGATTCCCCGTCTCTTGGGCCCTGGTTTGAACAAGGCAGGCAAGTTCAATAGACTATTTTGATGTTTTAATTAGCTCTAAATAGAGCTAGTTTGGTTTAAGTCTAATGTCGTTGGTTTATAGTAGTTACATATTGGTGGTTGTGCCTTATTTTGATAGAGAATTACTTCCCTTACCTCATTATCTTACTTGCAAGTAACAAACCACCTCGTCCAAAACATGTTCAACACACTTGCTAGTAGGGATTTCAAATGGACGGATTGGGCTGGTCAAAATGGCCTGAGTTAATAAAACGAAATGACCCCCCTAAAATTACTTGGGCTGAAATGGGATGGGCTGAAACACGTGTCATGACCCAACCCGCCCAATTCTTTTCAAGTTTTAATTTCTTTGTCTGTTCTTTTATAATTTGTAAGCATCTAATAAAACTATTTCTTTTCTTTAATAAAGGTGTATAAAACATATCAAATAAAAAGTTGTCTTTTTGAAAATATTTTGACAAGATTTCAAATGGCCAATTTTTAGATGGGCTAAAATGGACTGAGCTAATAAATGGGTAGGTTAACGACCAGCCCAAACGTCATAGGGTTGGGCGGGTCATGTTTTCATGGGCTAGTTTTGCCAACCCTACTTACCAGAAGATATTGGTTAATGAAATTCTCACCTCTCTAATTTTCCCAGTTAGCATTTTCCAGCAGTTAATGTAGAATCCACTAATCACAGTTGTGAAAAAAGTTGGTACATGTTCTTATTGTAGGTTTTGTTTGGTTGTCACTAATCATCATGCCTAGACTTTTCACAATCGCAGTGTTGTAATGTAAAGATCATAAATCCCTATCTCACTAGCTGTGGTTCATTTAGATCATTTTTGCCCATCTCTAAACCGATTATCTTTTAATTTTAAAATGCAGGTAAGTTTCCTACCCTTGTTACCCACCAGGAATCACTTGAGTCTAAGGTTAACGAGACCAAGGCCACCATCAAATTCCAATTGAAGAAGGTGCTTTGCATGGGAGTTGCCGTAGGTAATATGGATATGGAGGAGAAACAAATCTTCCAGAACGTGCAGATGAGTGTCAACTTTCTAGTGTCCTTGCTAAAGAAGAATTGGCAAAATGTGAGTTTATTAAGCATCCTGTCAGTTCGTTTATCCACGAGCATTTACCTCCTTTGATTCTACTTATTACTAATGTCTCTTCGTTGTTAATGCTAACAGGTGAGATGCTTGTACTTGAAGAGTACCATGGGAAAGACTCAACGCATCTTCTAAGGAAATTGTATTTTACAATCTTTGCAGTTTCTGGCGTTTTGTTTTGCTTGTATGAGGTAATAGATACTATTGAAATTTTTGGTTAGTTGTAATCCTGGATACAGTGTTGAACTTGATATCAGTTTTCTGATGACTTTTTCCTTCGGACAACTTCAGATATATTGTGTCAGATATTTATTATGGACCGGAGGGAGTAATAGGTTATACCTGTTGTGTTTGCATTAATTTTCTTCTGTCTGAAAGATGCGCGTTACTATTAAAGAAACTAACCAAGCACCAATCCATGGGGTCGTTTGATTCGTGTTTGGTTATGAAATTAATTAGTCTTGAGATTGTTGTATCCATGGAGTCGTTTGATTCAGTGTTTGGTTATGAAATTATTTAGTCTTGAGATTATTTTATTCCAACATTTATACTAAATAGTGGAATTAGCTATCCCATATAGAAAGTGAAATAGCCAATTCCATAGAATATTTCTACCCCTGCAGTATCTTTATCTATCCCATGCCGCCTACGAGCCTTATTCATGGAGTATCCATGAGACTCCTGCTAGGGAAATAGAAAAATGAGACTAAAGTTAAAAGAAAGATGGGAGTGTGCTTGAACCTTTGCTCTCTCAAGAACTCCGCTTACTACTTTTCTATTTAAACTCAAACCGCTTTATTCATCCCACTTCCTCTATATGTAAGTTCTCTTCTTAAAAAAAAAAAAAAAAAAATCTTTGTGTGACTTTATGGAATTGGGTTACTTCTGTTTCTCGTGCTGGTAATTGAAGTTACTCTCATTTGATAAGGGATTTTTGGGGTTTAGTTCTGAAAATTAACTTGTTTGATAATTGATTCATGTACAGCCTCCGTTTCAAAATATTTGTCGCATTTTTCATTTACACGCCTCTTAAGAAAGTATTTATAAGGGTAATATTTCGACTAGTTTACCCTCTTAACATATTTCATGTAATCTCTCCTCGATAAATATTTACTCCATCAATGGTGAGAATCTCTTAAATGTTGCTAATTAATACAAGGGTAAAAACGAAAAAAATTACTGAATTTAATACAAGGGTAAAAAGGAAAAAAATTACTGAATTTTTCTTGATTAAATAATACGACAAATATTTTGAGACATGTATTTTTAGTAAGGACGACAAATATTTTGAGACGGGCAGGAATTGTGTTAGTCCTTTTTGGTGGTTCATCTTGAAGCTTTGTCACTTGATAAAAGAGAGATATTTTTGGATTTTGGTTTTGAAAATTGACTTGCTTGATATATGTATCTGTTGTGGTCTTCTGTTTTGTATGTGAGTTTTAGGAAATGGGTAAGAGCCCATTTGGCTTAGCTTATAAGTTGCTGAAAACAGCTTATAAGCAGTTTTTTTTTAGCTTTTTTGAATGTTTGATTGGGCATCTTATAAGTCATTTTATGCTTAAAATAAGCCTATTAAAATAAGTTGACCCGTTTGACTTAGCTTAAAAAAAAAGCTTATTAGCTAAAAATAGCTTATAAGCCAAAAAAAAAAAAAAATTGAGCTACCCCATATTTTTTTTTTTTTTGGCTAATAAGCTGAAAATAAGCTGCTTTTTTTTTTCAGCCCATCCAAATAGGCTCTAAGTCCTGTTTTTGTTGGTTCTTGAAGTTTCGTGACTCGATCCATGATTCTTCTTTTTAAATTTCTGCGTAAAAAGGATTAAAAAAAAAAAGAAGAGGTGTTATGAAATAATATTAAAATTACACGGCAATAAGAAATATAGCCAAAGAAATTGGGGAGAGTGAGATAGATTTTATTGCTCTTCCAATTGATGTCCAAATGAACTGAATTGACTAGATAAAAAGAAGGCTCTTTGCGAGGCTTTTCGGGGAAAGTTTTGTGAGGTTTTCGAAGTTTGTTGGCAAGTTTTTGATTGAGCTACTTTGCAAGCTATCTGCTTGATTGCAAGTCTGAGGAAGTTGTTGCAAGGCTTTTCAAGAAGCTGCTCGCAAGCTGCCTACTTGAGCGACTTGCAAGCTATCTGCTTGAGCTACTTGCAAGCTATCTGCTTAATAGTACATTTATCCAATTGACTGTGTATTTGAATGGACATTCACAATACGGTGTATTTATAACACTCCCCATTGGATGTTCATTAATAGATTTGTGCCTTGTAAAACCTTCCTAGGAAAAACCCGGTGAAGGAAAAAGAATAAACGTGTCTAGTAATACACATTGCTAGCTGCCTTATTAAAAACCTTACCAGAAAAACCCAAATGGGACAAAACCTTAATCAAGGGAAAAAGAGTACAACGCGTATTTTACTCCCCCTGATTAAATCATCACATAATTCTTGAAGATGATGTACTCCGATCTTGTTTACCAACTTATCATATCTTGAGATTGGTAGAGTATTTGTGGTGAGATATGTCAAATGATCATTTACATCTTCATTCCTTAGATAGAGTTGCATCATCACCATATAATATTGCTGGAATCACGTCAAGTACATTCCTGGCTTGCTGTAGCTCTTATCTTTGTATAATTTGGCTGTCATGTAGAACAACATGGTATGTTAGTAACCTCTCATGGGAATATATAATGTATCTGCATCGAACTCTTATGTCGATCAGATGAATGCCCTGTATACCCAAAACACTTGACAATTTTTGTTAGGATAAACACATTCATGTCAAGGCTTTCATTTGCAATATGCAATTGATCATATTTCAACATCTCTATATAAGAGAGAGATTCTATCATGCTTTATAGTTCCAGCTAGATAGATAAACACAACAATTGCACAAATATATGGTACTCAACAACTGCACAAATATATGGTACTTCAGGACCAATCTAATTTTTCATTTCAACTTCTTTTAGCAGATAATCTACTGCTTTTGAAAACTCTTCAAGAACTCCAATAATATTCAAGACATCAACTTATGTAATAAGATGAAAGGTTCTGATTATCATAAAGAGACAAGAGTAAACAGGATCATCTTTGTTCCTTCGTCAATGATTATTCACTAAGGTGATTAAATCACATTTACCTTACTTGATTTAATCTAATAAGGATTATGAACAAGTTTCCCAAGAACTAGTAATATCTGGACTGCAGGTCCAATAAAGTTTACGCTTACCAAGATGTATCATATCATTTGGTAATTATTTCTACGTCAGCATGCTTTAAGAGACATAGAACTCAGATCATCACAATCTTACACAATATTGCGCGCATATTGTATCAAAGAAGTCGTCGACGAGATATCAATTTGTATCGGTTCGCAATTCGACATAACTTACTGAGATCTCATTACTTCATTATTTTCAGGTATTTGAACCTCTCCCATGAGGTGTTATGAAGTGTTATGTCGTAGGCTCTTCAAGAGCATATTGTCTCCTTATTATGATCCTTTAAAACATTTGGTCCTCACCCTTTTCAAGGGTTATTGCATTTGGAACCAATTCGTCTACCATGCTTCATGCATGCTATAGACTTTTGATACACCCCAAGATAGCCATCAAGCTTGCAGATCCGACCTTGTATCAAAATATTGCTTGAAGTACTTTGAAGATGCATGGAAGGAGGATTTGAGGCTTGAAGGGATGCTAAAATGGAAGTACAAGACTCCACTTGGAAGAATACATGGAGCATGGAAAAAGAGGCCATTTATGCAAAGGGCCTATTTTTAAAACACAAGCTCATATTCCAAAGAAGACTAAGAAGACCCTTATTTCATTAAGGGTAGTTTTGTAATAATCATTATTAGTCTTTATTCTCAACCTAATATAAATACTACACTATGTCATTTTATGAGGGTTAGATTATGTTGATGCATGAAAATTTGAGCAAGTGCTCTTTGTAAGGATTTTTAGGAATTCATCTTTCTTTTATGTTTGAACCCTTTGGCTACTTTGGATGAGTAAATCCAAGTATGAGTTCAAGTTTCTATCCTTCCTTGGTTTATTCTAATAGTTAAATGCATATTTGATTGTTAGTTTTAACCTTTCTCTCATATTTCTTCCTTAATTTCTATCTATCCTACTTGTGTTGTTTAATTCCATATTTTTCTAATTTGAATCGTATCATTTGGTATCAGAGCCTAGTTTAGGTTTGTTCCGACAAACCTAGTCTTAGGATTTGGTAACTACAAAAAAAAAAAAAAAAAAAAAAAAAATTCTGAAATTGAAAAATTGCTCTTTTCTTCCGTGTTGTTCTTAGTATTTTATCGAAAATCTGTTTTGGTGCTCTTTACCGAAAAGATCCAAAATCTCGTTGTCTTCTTTACGTCAATACTGAATCTAAAAGTGTGTCTATGTGATTGAGTAGCTGGTTGTGTAAGTCTATTTGAATCCTTTTCTTGCTGTTGAGATATTCAAAAAGGATTTGAGCATCCATTAAGAACGCACAACGAACTGATTGGAAATTTCGACTTCAAAATCCCGAATCTAAGTAAATTGTGAGGTTTACTAGTAGATGGAGCTGCTAATTGGTTGTTGAACTCATTGCCACCATTGAATGTATTTTCTAGCTTGAAGTTCAAACCCAGATTTGGAAAGCTTTGCTCGAAAATTGAACGGGTATGACCTAGATTTTTTTTTAAATCGACTTTAGAAATGGGATTGAAAGTTTGGAACTGGTTTATTGAGCTGAGAAAAGATATCGGCGTTTGAAGAGCTAAGCTTCTGGTTTTCCTTGTTGATCTGAAAACCCCATAAACTGGACTTCATTGAAGGTCGACGAAGCTTCAATATAAGACCAACAAACAAAAAAAACCAACAATTACTTCAAAAAGACCAACAACTTCAAAAAAAATAAAAAATAAAAAATGAAAAAAAATATATATATATATATATATATATATTTTTTAAGTTGTTGGTCTTATTGTTTGTTCGAAACTGTTGTCGAGAAGCTTCACCAAACCTCTTTGTGTTGAATTGTCAATGATTTGGAGACCATTTGGTGGAAGAACATACTGGTTTCGTGGTCTCCATTTAAGATACTAGGCTGGAATCGCCATTGATAACCATTGAAGGAACTCGGAGCTTCCATTTCAAATTTCGGGTTGCCGCAAACGTGAATCAAATCGAGTGGTTAATATATCAGAAGAACCGCAACGCCGACAATAGTTCATATCCAAGTTTTGGGGCTGTTTTGGGGGAGATTTGAAGTGCATATGGATCCATTTTAAGTCCAGTTCACTTGAAGAAGATGAACTGCTCTAATTTCCATTTTGCATAAATAGCCCAAATTAGTCTATATGAGTCCAGTAACCAATTTCTGTCCAATTTAATATATAAACCTTTTCTATTTTGTTATCTTCATTTCCTTTTCATCTTATTTTGATTATTTCAGGAAGCTAACATTGTTAGTAGTCCATATTAATGTTGTCTAGTTCATTTTGTGTGCCCTTATCATTTCGTGCCAATTGTTTCGTGCTTTTCTCGTTTTCGCTTCGTTGTTAATTGTTTGATTCAAGTCCGTTTGCTTTTGTTTGTCTGTTCTTCGTGTCACATAAACTCCACTCCGGACCGAAACTTGGAGCTCATTCAAAGGACAGTTGAAGTTGTGGTTCTTGAGATTGAGGATCTAGGCTACGTGTGCGAAAAGGCTTGAGTGGTGAGGTCAATTGAGTGAGATCACAAAAGCCATTGACCTTTGAGTGATACACGAGCGAAAATTGAGTGAAATTGATTGAGTTCCACAAATAAAGGTGAGGGTGTGATTGTGAGGTCTTTGTTTTATACTAACCACTCTTCTTTGTTTTAAAATGTCTTTAATAAGTACAAGGAGTTATATGGAAGGGATGGATGGCTATGAAGCTTTGAAGTATATTCCTTCTTGTAACTCTCATACTAGTAGAATATCATATGAATATTGTTATGATGAGTTGAATGAGAATCCTCAAGATGTAAGGGGAATTGATGTGAAAGAAGGGATTTGTAAATTTGAGGTAGCTATCAACTATCAAAGGGGATATACTATTGAGGTGGGAAGAAACATATCCGAAAATCTTATTAGCCCCGCAGTTGTAAAAAGTTTGGGGCTTCGTTGTTATCAATTGTCTACTTCAAAGTTCTTCAATGGGACACGGATTAATGAAGTGGTGGATAATGTATATATTAGTAAAGGAGAATATTTTTATAATTCGCCAACTTGTTATGTGTTTCCTTTGACTACTTGTGACCTATACTTGGGATATCCTTTGTATAAAAGTGGTTATGATCTTGTTTATGAAGATGTGCGTAGAAGATTCATGGTTCATACTCATTGGGGTTTTAATGAACGTCTCTTTAAGGAATTGCCTATCGAAAAACCACAAAGGAGTAAGCTTGTGGAAGCCTACCAAGAAGAGAGGAGAAATGTGTCATCTTATTCTACTCCAAGTAGAAGTTTCTATAAGTCCTCACATGATGACACATCAAGAAGTCCTACAAGTTCAAGAAGCCATGAAATTAATGAAACAAGTGTTGGCTTGAGAACTACTCAAGAGGTGAGCTCTAAGTCTTGTGACCAATCCAAAATGAAGAAGTCAAAGAAGTCAAAAGATAGATCTCTAAGTCCAAGGCTTGGAATTGATTTGAAGGGTCATCCTAACCCTTCAAAGGGCATTCTTGGAGTACACCCTAACTCCCCCAAAGATGAGAGACAAAAGATTGAGAGGAGTAAGGGAGGGAAAAGTGGCAACCTAAGAGAGGAAAAAGGAGAGAATGTGTGGAGTGATGTGAGAAAGTTGCCACACACTTTTTCTAACTCTAACAATTTCAATCTTTCTTCTCCTATTTGTGATGTCTCTTGTATATGTACTTTTGGAAGCAAATCATTGTTGGAGGATCCAAAGGGGAGTGCCCAAAATTTTCCCATGCTTGAAAGATAAAATGGAGGCCAAGACCATTTCTTCAATTGGTCAAGTGAACTTGAAATTGGGAAGTCAAGGTAAAAAAGATCCTTTTTTTTAGCATCAAGGTAAAATAGCTATCCCTAGTACTTCAAGTGTTTATGATGTTATTAATGAAAGTGCCCATACACTAATTGATCCTTTTGATGACCGAATTGAATTGTCTTGTAAGATTAATTTGTGTCAATCTAGTGTTGACACTTGTGATATGAATGATAGTGCAATGTCGTGTGATAAGAGTGCTCATACACTAGTTGATCCTTTTGATGACCGAATTGATTCTTCTAGCAAGATCAATTTGTGTCCACCTAGTGTTGACACTTGTGATGAGAATGGTAATATTGTTGACACCTTGAATATGCGTGGTGGCTTGTCTTTGTTTAATCTAGATAATTCGTCTTCTTGCATTATGAACCAAAGTGATTGTTATGAGCATCCACTAGTTGATCTCAATTGTGTAGCTGATGAAGTTATTTCTTGTGCGCTTGTGAAGCTACAAACTAGTGATGTGGAATTTAAGAATGTTAGTGAGCTTGAAAGTGCTTCCTTGAGTAATTGTTTAATTCATGATCCTATTGCTACATTTTCTCATAGAAACACTATTCTTGTTGCTAACTTGATAGAATATGATTGTCTTTTTACAAGTGAATTTAGTTGTCTTGATTCCTTATCTTGTAAAGGCATGAACTCTAGTTGTGCAAGTAACTTTGAGTTGAGTTTGAAGAATGCAAGTGCAATGTCATGTGTTGGCAAGAGTAGAAAGAGTACTTTGCTTGAAAAGAAAGATAGCATGATAAAAATTCATTCTTTGTTCTATTTTATGAATTCCATTAAGAACATGGGTTTGGATGAAGATTGTGCTAATTATCCCCTTGTTGATGTGGACCTTTCTCTCTTGAGAAAAGGTGATCCTTTGGTCGAGGAAGAATTTGATTTGCTTGATTATTTGAGAAACCCAACTAAAGATTATTCTTACAATGTTGGCATTGATAATGACTCTCCACCTTTGTTTGATGAAGATAAAAATGAATTGCTCGATTCTTGTGGTCTCTTGAATTATGGCATTCTTGATTTAAGTGGCGGTTCATGTCGTGATGAAAATGTTTGTCTTTTGAAAGAAGGTAACACTTGCTTAGAACATGATACTTCTTTTAATTGTCCTAATCTTAATCTTGTGCTTAATTTTGATGAGTCCAAAAGTGAGCTTGAAAATGGGGGCATCATTGATGAGTTTATATTAAGTGAAACCTTTCTTTTTGACTTATTTGCACTTGGTGAAAATAGTATTTTAAAAGATGAAAAGTGCATAATTTTGAGAATGTGTTGTGGTGAAGAGTTGCTTGAAGATTGTACATGTTTGGATGTTAGCAAGCTAACTCATGATATGTTAGATGAAAGCAAATCATGTGAGAGGCAATCCTTCAAGAGTGAAGAAGGATTCTTAAACAAGGAGGGACACTTGAGGGTCAAAGGTAGTGAATTAGGAGATATTAGCTTTAATATCAATTTCTTAACTTACTCTATCCCTGATTTTGAATATACTTTTGGGGTGGACTATGCTAGAGCTTCTACTTTAAAGAGTAAGAAGAATTCATATGAAGTTTGGCATGGCATACACGAACTTAAAAATAGAACCTTTTCTTATGATTATTCCATGTCATTGATTCTTGACTCATTCTTAGATATGGTTCAAATATTTTTTGAGTCTTGTGTGGGGGATACTTTTGTATTTGATCCCGGAGTAGTTTTTGTACACTCTTCTTGGTCATGGATTGGTGTGTTGTGTAGAGTGTGGAATATTGAGTATAATGCATTCATGTATAAGAAAGTAGATTCTTCACTTGAATTAGAGATTGAATTATTCTTTATGATCACTAGAGCCAACATGAACTTCACAATTTGTTCTCTTAAGATTGTTGGTTTTAGTTATTCACCCTTTGTTCATAATTATGTGGATAGCCAAGTATTTGCATCTTTTGTGTCATACATGCCCTTTGTTGAATTTCTAGATGCTTGGTTATATCATAAGAGTACATTTTGGGAAAAATTTGTTGATGCTTCTCTTGCTTGTGTTATTATTGCTAACCCCTCTTGGAGATTACACTTGCTAGTCCTTGAATCTTGTTTGGGTTTTGTTAAGTTTATCATGTTAGACAAAAATTTGAGGACGAATTTCTTTAAAGAAGGAGGGAATGATACACCCCAAGATAGCCATCAAGCTTGCAGATCCGACCTTGTATCAAAATATTACTTGAAGTACTTTGAAGATGCATGGAAGGAGGATTTGAGGCTTGAAGGGATGCTAAAATGAAAGTACAAGACTCCACTTGGAAGAATACATGGAGCATGGAAAAAGAGGCCATTTATGCAAAGGGCCTATTTTTAAATCACAAGCTCATATTCCAAAGAAGACTAAGAAGACCCTTATTTCATTAAGGGTAGTTTTGTAATAATCATTATTAGTCTTTATTCTTAACCTAGTATAAATAATACACTATGTCATTTTATGAGGGTTAGATTATGTTGATGCATGAAAATTTGAGCAAGTGCTCTTTGTAAGGATTTTTAGGAATTCATCTTTCTTTTATGTTTGAACCCTTTGACTACTTTGGATGAGTGAATCCAAGTATGAGTTCAAGTTTCTATCCTTCCTTGGTTTATTCTTATAGTTAAATGCATATTTGATTGTTAGTTTTAACATTTCTCTCATATTTCTCCCTTAATTTCTATCTATCCTACTTGTGTTGTTTAATTCCGTGTTTTTCTAATTTGAATCGTATCAATTTTGTCCTTCAGGGACATTAGGAGCATTTTGCAGATGAAATATGAAATAGTTGGGTCAGCAAATGCTTCTAGTATTTGACTTGAATTATTTGAGGATCATACTGATGATAATTCACAACATATTTCTTAGCAGCATATTCTCTCCCCTTATGTTAGAAAAACTAACACATATCCCCATTTTCTTTGGGAAATCCATCTATGTGTATCATGGTATATCCATTAATAATATATTGTACATCAAAAGCTATAAGATGGAAGTATCTAGTTCTTGACCTTAAACCAATTATGAGGGGAGAATTTATTGATCTGAAACATACAAGTGCCTAGAGCCGTCAAAATGGGCTTGGCCCTTGAGGCCAGCCCAGCCCAGCCCTTTATAAAGGTAGGGTTGGGCTAAGATTATTTAAGCCCATTTAAACTGAGGCTTATAAGCCCAGCCCAAGTTAGCCCGCTGGCCCTTGAGGCTTGATCGAGTTTTAGGAGGCGGCCGTGGGCAAAAATCTATTTAGATTAAATTAAAAATTTAAGAGAATATTATGAAAAAAAGAAGCAAAAAATAGGAAAAGTAATTACAAATAAGTTTTAATATTTACACAATACTTTACTCACTGGCGTTAAATCCTAATGACCAAGCATAGAAGTTGTATTCATGATTGCAAATTTAATTTTAACTTAAAATTTAAAAGAAAATCAAAAAAGAAGTAAAAAGTAGGAATAGTGATTATCGAATTAGTCTTAGTATAATACTTTTCTCAGTTAGCGTTAAATCCCTATTACTAAATTCTTAATCACCAAATGTACCCTAATACTAAAATTTCTAATCACCACATATAAAAATTGCATCCATCATGAACTTGCCAAATTTGTTACTCAAATTAGTAGCCGAGCTTTACCAAATTCAAAGTGGTAATATTATTAAGCGAATTTAAATACTACTGATTAGTTTTACGAAACGTGGTTATTTGATAATTATAAACTAATTAAATTTGCATATGGTGTAGATGAAGATGGAGATGTTAATTAAGACAATTTTATCACAAATGGATTCAAATGTGCTTGACAATGTATAGGTGTTGAATATGTTGTAAGTTGTCGTAGAATTATGTACTTCCACATAATCATATATTGGAAATGTTAACAAATTGGTATATACTTAAATGTTAGAATTTAAATAGAAAAAAAAATCTCATAAAAAATATTGAAAAAAATGAAGGAATGGCTGGGTTGGGCTAGCCATTTTAAGGCCCATTCAAATGAAGGGTCGGCCCGCCCCAACCCATCAAATTCCTTAGCCCACGAGGCTTGGGCTGGGTTGGGCTGGGCTGGCCCTTTTTGACAGCTCTACAAGTGCCGTTGTATGCAATACATTATATCTCAGACTAACATCTGAAGCTAAGTTCTCATAAGCAATGGTTTAGCTATATTATGAAGGCATCCAATGCCAAACCAGCTTTGTTTTAAACTAGCATTATCAAGATGAATTATCTTGATTACATATTTTGGAAATTGTGCTTCCAACTCATTATTTTGAGCAAGAAACTTCATAAATGTCAAACTGCCAGTTGACAATAAACTTAGATGTGACCGTCTCATAGATGCATCTATTTAAGACATCACATTGCAAAAGAAGGGGCCCACATTCACCTTTTATATTTTTCAGAATTTCGGGGATTCAGTCCCAACATTAGCTGGTGTAATCAACTTATCATGAGAACAAGCAACACAAACAAATTCTTGAAGAATCTTCTAGTTCTTCAATATGTTTCGAATACTCAATTAGCATATCAGATTTAAATCAAGACAACCAAAACGGTCATGTCAATTGATAAAATTATCTCTACTAATAAACTTCAAGTTTACCATGACGAGTGCTATTTGTTTTAGTAAACTTTTGATTTATTATTGCATGAGATTTTATGTCATAAACTTCTGATTTATTGTGACATGTGATCTTATCATGCTCGGTTAACGTTTCACATACGTATTTCTTAACTGGTAACTTGGAAATATTTAATCTTCCAATCATTTGTAGTCTCAATATGATAACCATTTTCTCATTAGTAAACTTCAGGTTTACTACAATTTATTTTCCGATCGTAGCAATTATGGTATAGGATAAATAGTGCTATCATATATAACTTCTTTAAGAGACTTCAATTTCAGATATCGACTACTCCAGGAGTAGATTTTAAGAGTTCTACTGCTTCAGGAGTAGAATTCAGAGTCTTACTACTTCGTGAGTAAGTTGCAGAGTTTTACTATTTCGGGAGTAAACTGCAGAGTATTTACTACTTTAGGAGTACATTTCAAAGTCTTACTACTTCAGGAGTAAAACATAAAATATTTAGAATATTTCTTCTCAAATACTTCTTCCGGAGGTGAGTCGTGATATCTTCACAATCAAGTGCATGTCAATATTGATAAGCTTTATTATTATCACATTCACTTCAGGGAATGGATCCATATTTATAGCTTTTACCAAAAGTTCTTTGTTACACCCCGCAATTCTGTACATTGAGATTTATAAGTGTTGGATGTTTTAAGTATGGACATTGGAGTTACCTCTAAGGATATATGAGATTACATGCGCCTATCTTATGGTTACGAGGGCTTAAGCTCATATTATAAGTTATGTAAAGGATTGGAGGTCAAGTGAATCAAGGAAATTAAGTCTGTGGGACTTTGGAGAAAGTATGAGGGGCAATTTTGGTCCAACTTTGAGAAAGAATATCTTTTATTATATGAGGAGTTTTGAAGCAAAGCAAAAGCCTCAAAATTGAAGTTCATGAAGTCTAGTTTCTAACGCAACAAATCGCTCATCGATATGACATCGAAATAGAGAATTATGGACTTTACAAGTTAGGCGGGCAGAGCAGGGGACTGCCCTGCGCGAACGCGCAGAGCAAAAATTAAGTCGGTGTAAACAGACTCTAAAATGCTACAAAAGGGTGTTTAACCCCTCATTTTCACTCCAAACACCCCTCCAACCATCCCAACTCCTCTGGAATGTTCCCTAACTTCCATCCAGTAAATTTTACCGCAAATTAAGTGAAATCTCCGAATTTAGGCCCGGATAGCGACTAGTTGTGATTATAGTATCATTTTGTGGTGGATTTCGGTTTGGATTCAAGGTGGACGTTGGAGATATTATTGTTCTAAATAGGACAAGGTATGAATCTCTCCTTATTGGTATTAATTTCGACTTCTTTACGGAAATAAAGTTATTAAAGAGTCGTATAATAAATTGGTTGGTTGAGAAATTTGGCAAACATCGTGAGGGATATTTTATGGAATATATTAGTATTGGTAATAATGTTGTTGATGTTGGTATTGTTGTTGTTGTTGTTGGTTGTTAACGTTGTAATTTCGGGCTAGGCATATAAATAGGGGAGATGCTGCCCGAATTTCGGCAGATTCTAAATGGGTTTAAATTGAAGGCTTGGGACGAGCATATAAGAATGAGCCTAACAATAGTGTAAATTGTTTTATATATCGATTACAAGACTATGAACGAACTTAAGTAAATTACAACACAGGAAGTGAGTTGGAGAAGTCGGGAATCAAGCTCCAAGGTATGTTAAGGCTAGCCCCTTCCTTTCTAAAGGCATGATACTTTTGTTATAAACCTTTGTGTCATATCCAAAATATCCTTGGTTTCACAAATGCTGGAAGTTCACGAATCTCATGATCCTTATGGTATTATTGAGCTTCTAAAGGCATAACTCTTTTCTTATAAACCCATGCCCGAATTTCATAAAAATCCTCATTTCCAAGAATGTTAGAAATTCATGACTCTTAAAGTTTTTATGATGCTAAAGATGAATAATTTTTATGACGACCATGATGATGAATATGATGGCTTTATTTATAAAGGTTTCAAAGCATATGGATTTCATGTTGTTATGAAATGATTGAGCTTACCTTATGATTTCTTAATTCATTCATTGTTGGGTAATCTCACCTTATGCTACTTGTTCCTTAAAGGTGAGATATAGCGATGGCGGATATTCCATAATATAATCGGAGGCTACCGACCTTACGTCACTCCGATAAAGTTATAGCTTTTACTTGGGCTCTCATGCATGCTACTTGTATTATATATGCATATGATGTATACATGCTTATAAATATGTATAGGGATCTGGGGAAAAAGGTGAGGCGTTATATACGCATAACCACCTGATCAGTTGGTATACTATGATATCATCCCGGACGCAGGATGTCCGGACGGGGGATATATAGGTAAATGGATCGGGCTGCACGTTCTGCAGCAATATAATATATATATGGATTGGCTGCACCTTCCGCAGCAATATAATATATTTATGGATCGGGCCGTTCATTCCGCGGCAATATAATATATTTATGGATCGGGTCGTTCATTCCGCGACAATATAATATATTTATAGATCGGGCCGTTCGTTCCGCGGCAATATAATATATTTATGGATCGGGCTGCACGTGCCGCAACACTACTATTTTATGTTTCTATATATATACATATATATATATATACATATATATATATATATATATATATATATATATATATATATATGAATGAGAAACGTTTTTTCTAAGAAAAGCCAAGCATGCGTGATGTTCGCCTTGAGAGGCAATCAGATGTACAAGTTATCCTTGACTCATGTTATGTTCTATATCTCTTGTTATGTTGTTATTCATGCCTGACATACTCAGTACATTATTCGTACTGATGTCCTTTCATTTGGGACGCTGCGTTCATGCCTGCAGGTGCAGGTAGTCAGGCGAGCAACCCAATGCAGTAGGATTTTCCCTCAGTGGCAGTCAGTGCGCTCCACTTGGTCCGGAGCCACAGTGTTTTGGGTATGATATTTTGATTTGTACATATGAGTATGAGGAGGTCTTGTCCCGTCCTTCCTACAGTGATAATCCATAGAGGTCTGTAGACATTTGTACGTAGTTAGCAAGTTATGTAGCCTTGCCGGCTCTATGATACTCGTGATGTTGTAGCGACCTTGTTGGATCGCAAATGTACATATATGCTGGATTATCAGATATTTTTATGTTGGGCCCTTTCTGCGTGCAGATATTCTTTGAGTTATGACATATGATGTTCAAGGTAACTGTTAAATCAGGTGGTTCCCGGCCTATTGGTCGGAGCCCGTCATGCCCCTTATTGGGGTGTGACATTCTTATTCTTCGGTAATGGAACACAATCATCTGAATGTGCCATAAGCATATCAAATCGTGATAGCTTAGAACCTCTTTTAAGATATTGTTACTTCAAGAGCAAATCAAGGCATACATAAGATGTAGAGAATTTTTCTATAACACATCATCAGTTGTCACAACAAATCTATGTAAACATTACCACTCTAGGTAATTATTGACGTATTAGTCACAACGCGGCGTAAAAAATATTGTCACTTCTGGTGACCATATATTTCTTGCAAACTCTCATTTAGTCATTAAGGGATATGAAATTAACATCGTAATCCCTCTTAACAACATTGTTCTTCAGGAACAACTTTGAGGCATACATGGTCCAGAACAAATTGGGTTCCCTTAGATCCAATCAAAACGTGCTTATGGAAGAAAGCCCATCTTCAAGTGGCCATATCTATCTTTCAAATTATTCCACAGTATAAGAGGATCTTTAACAGTGAGATATTCCAATTTCAAGCCCTCATCAAGGGGTGAAGGAATATCATTGCTTTAGCACGATCTTAATATGATGCTTGGTTTTATCTTTGATGATGACTGCCAGAATCATCACATCAAAATAAATTTCACCATTAAGCACCCAAGACGAGTTTTCCCCCAATATATAGACAGGGCAACAAGTCACTTGTCAGGGGCGGACCCATGTATAGTGTTCTGAGTGCTCGAGCACCCATTGACCCAAACGGAAACTATGTATCGTTGTTTAGAAATATGTTAAAATATGAATATATTGACTGAATAGCACCCATCATATGAAAGCTGGGGTGGGGGCTTTGGTTTAAAGCCTGAGTTTAAGGTATATTATAGATGAAGCGTGAGGATTCGATTCCTTGGTGATACAGTTTTAAGAGCTCCTGAATTCTTTTTCTTTCTATGACTTTTCCTTCTTTTTCTCCACCACTTTCTTTACTTGCTTTGAGTTGGAATTTTTTATGTTCCTTAGTTGTCTTGTACCCACTAACTTTTCCTTATTTTCTCCAACATATATAATCTGTTTTTTTTTTTTTTTTTTTTTTTGTTTGTTTCAGTTTTTCATTTAGTTTTTAACAATTTTTTCCTGTAAGGTTTCTGTTAACTTTTTTAGTTATTGTGTGCTTGAAAAATTTGCACTTAATATATGATTGGTAGCAACTTCACATTAAAGGCAGCACCCACGACCTTAAAATCCTGGATCCGCCACTGTCACTTGTACACCCTGCAAGAGTTAGAAACCAAAGAAACTCATTTAAATATTGCATATTTGCTAACTAACCTTCCAGTAGAATATTGGCATGAGGCCTCAGCGACCTTGGTTTCAAGATATTTTGGGAAAATGAGGCCGAAGTGCTATATTCTATAATCATATTTAAAAAGAAAGGCCATGTTCCTTACTGTGTTGATGGTGAGCTTCCAAATATCAATAAATTAAACATCCCCAAGAACATTATGAGCTAAAAATTGAAACGCTATTTAAAGATTACATCTATTGACAAATCTAGTTTTGCATGAAAGCATAGGAATAGTTCCTTGAAACGTGGGCAAATAAACTAGCAAATTTAAACCTTCTTCCAGGAAAGGGTTTCGTGGCTTTAATTCTTCCTATTCTTGAAATAGAAAAATTATACTCCCTCTATTTCAATTTATGTGAACCTATTTTCTTTTTAGTTCGTGCCAAAATAAATGACTTCTTTCCTAATTTGGAAACAAATTTACTTTATGAAATGATTTACAGCCACACAAATATTCAAGACTTATTTTGAACCACAAATTTCAAAAGTATTTGATCTTTTCTTAAATGAAATGCTACAAAAATGGGTTACTTAATTGAAAGGGAGGGAGTAAAATAAGTGCTCAAAATGGCAGAGTCTCGTGTCCTTTTCTTCCACCATTAAAGGATCCTAAATTCATGTAGGACTTAAGAATATGTAGTGAACAAAGTGAGAAGTCGAGACTTATCTTTCAAGAGTGTTTTAGTCCTATCCTTAGAAATTCGCCACAAGAGTTCTTGGGAACTATTTTGGAGTCATGTGGGGAATGGGTTCGGAATAAAGAATATAAAACACTGATTCTATCTCCCGTCGACCACTGCAGCGGTTGATGTCTCGCTGCAGCGGTCTCTCTATAGCGGGAAACCTCCCGCTGTGGCGGACGTCATTAACTCTTCCCGCTACGACGGACTTGTTACAGCGGTCCCTCAATCGCTGCAGCTGTCCATTTTGACCAGTAGCTCGGATTTTCCCACCAGTTTTCACCTAAAAATCCCAACACCAATCTGAGGCCGTACAGACACAAACCAAACATGCACATATACATAAAAACATGCTACAGACTCACCCGCGACCTCGAAATTCCCAACGGAGATCTAGTTTTCTAAGTCACCCCTATAACGACCTAGCGGATCGTTACATCAACTCTACCTATCTACTTTGAACTTATTGTAGTGAACTGGTTAGATGTAGTATAGCTGTCAAATCGCAAGGTTTTGTTGGATCGTCTTTGGGGAAAAGCCTCCACTGTATAAACAACACTAGGATTACACCATGATGAAATTTTAAACATTACATACACTGCTAAAGATTGTTTGACAAATATTCTTGCAGGATGAAAATCTTCTTCACCAATTATTGAAAGTTCGTGCAGTTGAATATCACCACTGCTGCAGATGAACGAAATGAGTAAATCACAGATAAGCTGTCCTCACCCCCAAAAACCAGAGAGCAAGAAGATATGAATTCCACGTGCCTGAAATTCGCTGACCACGCCGGTTGAGATAAAAGGGAACACATGTTATTAGAGGCCATCAACTCTGGCTATACCGTTTTCTGTAATCAGTCCTTCGCGAGGTGTTTCCCTGAAATTGTTCATCGTTGAAACAAAGGAAAAGTAAGCTTGGATATTAGATGAGGAATTTGGCAGAGTATCTTGAGCTCATTTTTCTTACAGATCACCATTTAGTTCGTTTTTCCTTTTGCAAATTATTGTCGCGGGCTACAACCATCTAAGTAGTATAAAAGGCTAGAAGCACGAGAAATTTTATTCTGCAGGAGAAATAAATATTACGTGGCAGACATGAGTTGTGTGAGGGTCCTCTCATATTTTGCCAAATGTTTTTCCTGTGCCACTTTTCAGTGAGAGAGAAGAATGTGGGGCACTCACGTCTGAACCAAAGTCTCCCATCCCCAGCACGATTCTCTCTCCTTATATTTTGAACTATCGTCTTTCTTTTATTTCTTTTCTTTTTATTTGTGAGTTTTCATGATATACAAAATAAAAGAAGATCTTATTCTCTTTTTCCCCATAAAATTCTTCTCTGCTGATGTCAATTTTCTTTTATGTATTTGAGTGGCATGGCCAAATAATAGCTGACTATCAAGGAATAATTTATGTTGGAAATCATTGACCGAAAATGGGTCTAAAATTGGATTTAAGTGATGAATATGTTTTTGTTTATGGCTGTTTTTTTTTGTTTCTGGGGATTCACGGTAACAACAAAAATTGAATTTTGAGTGCTTTCAAGGTTAATGGCGCTCTTTGTTTCTTTTTTTTTTTTTTTTTTCCCTCTTGAGATTATTTGGTGGATTTAACTTTTAGGTTTCTTTGAAGGTTAAGGGTCCATTTGTTTCTTCTTTAGATTACTTTTGACATACATTTATTTTTGTGTATTCCATGTCTACAACTCTTTTTTTTTTTAAATATTTTTTACAATAGGCTTCGAAAGGGCTGACAATTTATCCAATAATAATTTCAAATATGAAAAAGATCCATAATGCCAAAATCTCTGCATGTACGATAATGTACTAAAACTTATACTAGTACTCCCTCCTGATCAAAAAAAGAGTCCATTTAGCCTTTTTTTTCTTGGATAAAAAAAAGAGTCCACTTATCAAGTCAAGAAATAATTAACCTTATTTGTCCATATTCGCCCCTGTTAAATGTTATATGATCAAATCTCAACGCCTATTTAATTAAAAATAGTTTAGTCAAATTATCTATTTTTGTCTAGGAGTTAATATTTTCTTAAGAAGTGTGCAAATAGCTAAGTGGACTCTTTTTTTGATCCGAAAGGAGTATCATTTATCATTGTATGTAGAGGCTCAAAAATAGAGAAAATATTAAAATTTCTTGAAACTACAATATTGGCATTTTCTCGGAAAAGAAAATAATAAGTATTTGGGAGGAAAAGAATAAACAGCCATTCAATGTTAAATTGCTAGAAGTAAAAAGAGTAATGTGAGAAGGAATGTCTTGTCTTGGAAAGAGAGAGAGAGAGAGTATTAAAACAAGATGTAAGTTAAAAAAAAAAGAGAAAAGACATCATTTAACCCTTGAACTTGGCACGAAAACTCAGTTTAGCAACTAAACTTAACATGTATTTATTTACCCCCCTTAACAACTTTCATCCCAATTATTTACCACCCTAAGAAAATAATACCACTCTCACATAGGAGGTGCATTACACTCAAGCAATACGTCATCTTACATCGTTGCCACGTCGTTGCCATGTCAAAAATGACTAACCCTTCATTTTTTGTTTTTTTCTTTTATTATTTTTTCTCTTTCTTCTTCTTTCCTCCTTCTCTCTTTCTTCTTCTTTCTCCTCAACACCACCCCCCGCCCGCCGCCGCCACACCCTCCGCCGCCGCCCGCCGCCGCCGCACCGCCGCCAACAAAAATAATCAATACTAAAAAATTACCAACCCTTCATTTTTTATTTTTCTCTTCCTTCTTCTTTCTCCTCATCCTACCATAAACACCCATGTAAGAATAACACCCATAAGAACAACCCACCATCACCCCACCAAATTTCATCCCATTTCTTTTCAAATTCGTCCAAATTGATTATTGTGGTTGTTATTGTTGGCTATTATTATTATTACCATTTTTTGGTTTCTTGATTTTGATTTTTGTTTTCCATTTCTTCCATAATCATTATTCCATAACCACCACCATCTTCTTCTTCACAACCCCCACTCAGATAAAGATGAAAAATTGAAAACACAATTTTAGAGCCCCCTCCCCACCACGCCATGTATAAGAAAACCCCCCTCCCCCACCATCCATTCGTCACTATTACACTAACCCCACCCCGCTAACCACCGCCCCCGCCCCCACCACAATTCCTCTTTCTCATTATATATTCTCATCATTCTTTTCTTACCATTTTTTGGTTTCTTGATTTTGATTTTTGTTTTCTTTCAAAAAAATAAAATTATGAAATAATGATTATGGATGATTTTGAAGGAATGGGATGAAATTTGGTGGGGTGATGGTGGTGGTGGTGGGTGTGAGTGTGGTTAAAGATGTGGGTGTTGTTGTTATGGGTGGTTATGGTAGGATGAGGATAAGAAGAAGAAAGAGAAAAATAAAATGAAGGGTGAAGAAGATGGTGGTGAAAGCGGGGTTGTGGGGTGAAGAAAGAAGGGCGGCGAAGGGTATGGGTGGGGTGGAGAGAAAAAATAATTAATTATTTTTTAATTATATATTATTTTTATTTTATTTTTAATTATATAATAATATATATCTATATATATATCGGGCCCACCTTTTCACTCTCTTAATTTTTTTTTTTTACTTTTTTTTTTTGCCACGTACGGCTCTCGGGGTGGTAAATAATTGGGATGAAAGTTGTTAAGGTAGAAATAAATACTGAGTTAAGTTTAGTTAAGGCTAAACCCAGTCACACAAGATTCGAGGTTAAATGATGTCTTTTCTCAAAAAAAAAATTGGGAATATGGGGAGAGAGAAATAGTGCTGAAACTTCAGCAATTCTTTTGTTGAAAACTGGGACCCAAAATTCACTTGGCAAAATATGAGAGCAACCTCATACAACTTATGTCTGTCTATTAGTCGTGTCTCACACAAAATAAAATTTTCCTGAGTACTCTGGTCATGTGGGCTCCACCAATTTTTGCAGTGGATAGCTTTTTACTACATTTTTCAGTAGTAAGGTTTGGCAAGCCAAATCGTTTCTGATGAACAATAAATGGACTTCCTTTTTCTTTGTTATGTGATCCAATTGGGGTGGCTAGCCCCCAAATCCTACAATAAGATCCAATCTAAGACAATATCCAATTCAACTTCATACCCGAAGGTTTATACGCATTCTCCGATAATATCATCTAAACATACGCTTCGCTTATCGAAGTCTCACCATAAGTTAAATCATAACCTACCTGGAAAGCCGAACAACAAAGTCTCTAATAGTCAAATCTTAGTCTTTCCCTTCCTTTGAGCCTCGTGATAATGAAAGTCTAATCATATCTGAATTATGAAATTAGAATCAAGAAGAAACATCATTCAATCCTTACTTCTATTCAAGACCCAAATCCCAACCTGTGGAGTGGGGTTTATGAACTAAAGAGATGAAATTAGGGATCTATAGGTCTCAACATGAAATTAATGTTCTAGATGATCAAATACGATCAATTATAAGCTAGAAGAACTAACAAATCACTTATATCACTTCCGCGCTCACATTAGCGCTTCAGCGGTCCCGTGACCGATTTCGTGACCCACCAGAATTATACATGGCCGCTATAGCGGCAGGGCCACCGCTTTTGCGGTACCGTTGCCGCGGTCCTGGTGCCGCTAAAGCGAGACACCAGACACCAGAATTCCCCAAGTTTCATAAAAATACGTTGCGAACGCATTCGTGACCTCGAAATTCCTATCGAAGGTCTCATTGACCGAGTCAATACCCGATACCTCTAAACTAACTTCCCAACCCAAGTCCCAAAGTGCACCCGAGTGCATTGGGAACCTAACCGAATATACACACAAGTTCTAAAAGACCATTCGGACCTCTCGAAATTGACAGATTCCCGAAAAAGGTCCGTTTACCCAAAAGTCAACTTTGAGTCAACTCTTTTTCGCTTTAAGCCCAAATTTCCCACAAAGTCACCCAAATCATAACCAAAGACCTCCGAAAAGCATGTCAATAGTCTCCTCGGGTCAAATGTGAGCTAAACAAGCTCGGGAAAGGGTCAAAAGCATCGAAAAGGCTATAACGACCAAATGGGTCGATACAAAAAATGAATTTGACTAAGGGGATGATATAATTGTTATGGTTATGTCTCAAGTGAATCTTATGACTAATGTAAAAGACTAGGTGTTAGACTGTGGTGCTATCAAGCATGTTTATGCTAACAAAATAACTTTGTTTTCTGCAATCGAGTTGAAGAAGAAGAATGATTTATGTTGGTGATTCTAGAACTACAAGTTCTTGGAATGAAATGTTCTTCTTTAATAATTGACATTAACTGAGGTGGTGCATGTTCCTAATATGTGAACCAATTTAGCTTTTGTGATTATTAGGAAAAGTTGGGTAAAGATTTTATTTGAGTTTGATAAAGGCGTTAACCAAAAAATAGTGTTTGTATAGGCGATGCTATTGTAATCACGGTTTATTTGTGTCTAATAATTTTCAAGATGAAAATATTAACACTTTGTTTACTTGACTGATTCATAAGACTTGTGGCATGTTAGACTTGGATATGTTAGTTTTCCTTGTACTAAGTGTAGCGGTTCGTATTTTTTCCGATTCGGATTTGCACTTGCCTCATTTAAAAAGGAAAGTGTCCCAGGAAAGTACAATTGTCAATCGTACCGGGAAAAAGGAAAAAATAAACTTCTACGTGGATGGTGCTCTAAATGGACATTGTTTTAGAGTCGCCACTTAACTTATAGATAAGTTAGGAAAACCAGTTCGAAAGGGCCATTTAAAACAGTTAAATTTTAAAAGAAACCAATCTGTACCAAAGTATGGACATATAAGGGTTTTGGTGATCCCCGGGGAAGGTGTTAGGCATCCCGGTATTAAGGATCCGTAAAATACGGTTGACCTACGGGTTCTAATAGTATGCCTTGTAGATATAAATTATTTTTAATAAAAACTGCTTTTGTTTTATATTTCTGCAAATGAAGGTTGGTCATTTATGCAAAAAATATTTATTTTTCAAGAAATAAAAATGGTAGAGTTTAGCCCAAAATTGGACGTTTTGGGTTTCGGACTAGAACACCTAGGTTAAAACTCGAAGGCGTTAACCTAAGTAGAACACCACATAAGCCCACCCGAATTTAGAAAAAGGTTTTTAGTTTAAGTTTTTAAAGAGTTTTTATTTAAGTGTAGAAAATAGTTTAAGGCATACTATTCTTGTCCATTTGTCAATTATATTTACATTTTTATCAATTTTAATCCAATTTTAGTCTTTTTTAGATAGTCCAAGTTTTTGAAAGTCCAAATCAGTCCACAAGTCTTAAGTCAGTCCATATAGTCTATAAGTCCACAAAACAGTCCACAAGTTTCTCAAATAATCATTTCAATCCTCCTATTTTTAAAAATTGATTAGTTTTTGTCCAAGTTTGCGAAATAGTATTAATTTTAGGAGAAGTTGTATGAGTCATATCTCTTTATTCGAATCAATTTGTAATATTTTAAAAAAAGTTAAGTTTTGGCAACTCTAAAACTATACGATAATTTTTAAAGGTTCCAATAAATGAATTAAATGCTCAAATTTGAAATATAAAATTCGTAAGTAAAGAGTTAAGGGATTGGGCCGACCAAGCCCAATAAGAATGTGTTATGCATTTGGGGTAACCTCGGGTCCAAAACGTATGCTCCATTTTTTGCTCCAAGCTGGTAGAATCGATCTAGATACACTAGTGGGCCCCGTTGGGGTCCACCAACTGGTTTGGATGGACATGGGTACAAACGGGTATACAAGATATTAGTATACATTCACAAATTGAACTACGTACAAAATTAAAGGGCTATAATAATTATTACAATGCCAAAAATAATGAATTACAATTTTATTGGGTTAGGCCCATGACTAACAGTAGATAACGAGATGGCCCAGAGGCCAAATAGGCCCAAAAAATAGTAATGACAGCTCGGATGCGAAATTGCAATGACAGGCCCAAGTGATAAGCCCAAGCTATTATTTGTCTCAAATTTTCTAAGGGTCAAAGTGTGATATGCATGATATACTATTAGTATACTACTCAATTTTCTTCTCAAATTTTCCAAGTGCCAAGCTGTGATATACATAATATACCTATCAAGACAAAGAGCGAAACCCCATGAAGGGCATACCCTTTATCCACCTAATGGAAAGGTGAGTCAACAATATTTGTATACCCTTAAATATACCCAATATATATACTCATACTCAATCAATTTCCAATCCAGGAAAGAAACAAAGGTGTAACCAAGGTTTTCAACGTCTCATTTTTGCTAATCTTAAGCTTCTACTTGATTTTAAAAGACGCAAAAACTCCAAAGAACCAACAAAGACAAATCAGTGATCCAACAACACTTAGAGGAACTAATGCAGTTTACCTAATCTCAAACCTAGAGCCTTACTACTAATCACAGAAACAATCAAAGTCCAAAAGATCCAAACAATGCAAGGATAGGTAATGCAAGACACAAAAGTGTCAAAATGACTCAGAAACAACAATAACACAATCAAGAGGAGCATGACAATCTTCAGGATGGCCAAACAAATAACAGCAACAATGGAAGGGGTAAGGAACGGGAAGGGGGGGGGGTACAGAACCAAAAGTGAGAAAGAAAAGAAACAAGGCAAAGGCCACAATCAACACACTCATAATCTTAGTTTCTATTTCTTTTTAGGAAACGAAAAAAAAAGCAGTAGTTAAGGGAGATAGGGCAATGAATGATATGATCAAGAGTTCATTTTTTGGCCAAGAAGAAACCAAACCATATGCCAAAAAGCCATTTTTCTAACCCATTCACCACTTACAGAGGAAAGTTTTAAGGTCCAAAGTCATTTTTGTACCAATTTTAGCTTAAACAAGTCTAGGTATTAAGTAGATTCAGAGTGCAGGTCCCCCAACATTCCCCAAGTCCCTAAATCCTAGTTTAGGTTCAATCATTGGGTCACAAAGGTCTCAACTAGTCTCAAGATCATCTCAACATATAAGCAATAGCATAGAAAACATTGCAGAGCTTTAAAATGATAGTTTTAACTTAGTTTCAATCCCAGAATTAAACAGATAGGTCCAAACACCAATGCAGGATCAAGCAGGGTCTTTATAGGCCATAAAGGGTAGTCAAGACAGGATCAGTAAATTCACAAAAGAAAGGAGAATGAAACTATCTTTAGACTTTGAGCAATATTTTCAAACATATCAAGACTGCAAACAAACAAACAAGGGTGGGAATCATATGTTTAAGCCATAAAAGGGCTTAAGCAGAGTTACAAAGTCCAATAGAGATACTACACTTATTTTTCTTAAGGCAGCTTTGATTTTCATCATTACATTGGGCATGATAAATTCCAACTTTAACATGTTTATAGTAGGTGTGCTACTAAAAATAATGCACAAAAATGGCCAAATGCCCATATGGTACAGACTAAGCTTTAGATTCAGTTTTATACCATCCAAAACACATAAAGTTCAAAGGATAAGAAGGGAATGGAATATGTAAGTTTTAGGATCAACCAAATAGAAAGCAAGTTTGAATGAAAGGATAAGTTACAGTAGAACCATGAACAACACACTACATACTCAAAACAACTAGCCTAGCCTTTTATCTATCAATTCTTCTGCTTTCCATGATTTATTTCCTTATTAAAGCTCTCAGAACAAATGATCAATACAGACAAAAGACCAAACAAGACTCAGAATATCCAGAATCAGCATAAGCTTTTCAAGTCTTGATTTCTTTTCAACAAAAACTCTCAGATTTTAGAAGACTTCAAACCATGCTTAGCAGTTTCAGGATTTACAGAACCAGTTGACAAAATCATTTTTTTACCTTTTGAAACACTTAGTAAGATTTAAAGATGGAAACATGTATACAGGTGAAGCTAAAAAGTCACAGAAAGACGCAAAAGCCTTTTCTTATCACTTTATCTATCACTTAGTTATAAATAGGAGAATTAAAAGGGTTTGAAAAAGCATTTTTTGCAAATATTTCAGAGGAGGTATAAGGAAAACAGAATTCATTAAAGGCACCATTTGGAACTCAGTTTTAGCTATTAACAAGTAGGTAAAAGGAAACAAAAAATCATTTTTTATAAGCTTCAAATCAGTTTTAGACAAAACACTTGTAATCAACCATAAACTAACATCAATACCTACGCTTTACTTTAAAATCATTATATTCAAGATCAATTACTCAAGCTGCATTCCAAGCAATCAACATAGGACTAACAAGACGCAACAATTATAAAGAACAATAGTTATACACACAAAATAGAAAAAACAATCTCCCAGGACCTTAATATTCCAATGAAACAGTAATTAATAATCAAAACTAATGATTTGCCTCATTTTAAACCTGTTTCTAGCCTTAATACTTATTAGTTAACACCTATGAACCCTTTGATCTTAATCATATTAACATTATAACACAATAACTTAACAAACTTGGCCAAAGCAGTGACTGAGCAGCTTTTAAACATACATAAGCAACATTGATGTATATATATGAACTAGATTCCACAAAACAGCAACTAAAATAACTTTCAAACTACCATAAACAAGTTAATGCATACAAATAAGCTAAAACAGGAATGAAATAAACTAGAATAAGGTGTTACCTTTTTGTGGGGCAACCTAAAGATCCAATAAGGGATTAGGTCAACAAATCAACACCAACACCCAAATCCTCAAAGCAACGCCTTTGTTCTTGATTTTGTAGTATCGTATAGTATTTTTTTTTTGAAGTAATAATAGTATATTAGTGATAGTATTTATATATTATATAATATATTTAGTTATAATAGCAAAATTGGAAAAAATCAGTGTGATTATCCAAACCCTAGTTATTTTCAAAAAATTTCGGACCCCTCAAATGTCACAAACATCTTCAATTTATAGAATGAAAATCTCAACCCTAGGGACAAAATGACCAAAATAAAATCAGATTCCCCCCTAATTTCAACAAACCATATCCGATTATTTCAAAATCAAGTAAAGACAAAGGAATTTCACTAATTCATACCCAAATAGTACTGAAAATCCCTTAATTTGCGCAAATAGTATGAAAATATGACAACAGCAAGGATCGGGTGGTACAATAACAGAAAAATTAAAAAAAATAGTACCAATAATGAAACAAATTGGAATGTTAGTCACAAAAAGGACAATACACGTCCTCAAAAACCAGTGACAAGGTACAAAAATCTTTGGGGGATAACGAACTGTTGATTCTCGTGGTGTGGTGGAACAAGTTGGCTAAGGGTTCTAGGACCCTACCCATGGCATCCCAAACCTTTATAACACGTTGTTCCTCCCCGATAGACCGTCGGAAAACACCAGCCATGGCGGAGCAGTGGTAGCACCGTCATCGTTTTCTCTTATAAGAGAGAGAGTAAAATTTTTAGTTAGGGGAAGTGAAAGAGAAACGCGTGAAAATAAATTTGGGGGGGGGGGGGGGGTGTGTAATATTAAACACCCCCACCCCTTTTTTATTTTTTATAAAATATATACTTTTAATAAATTATTCCGACTTTAAAATAAAACACATACATTTAAAAATCACGTACTAGTTTAAAAATCCCTCGTAAGATAACTTTTGACAAGAATAAGATTTATAATACGCAGTTTTAAAATATAAGCTTTAAAACAAGCCCAATATTGACGTAGTTCCTAGCAATATTTAAAAATGTAAAAAAGCGGTCAAAATGAGCCGTAATTCATATGTCGTCTTAACTAACAATTTTCCCGAGTCAGACGGAGCGGGATTCTTATCTTCTTCTCAAAATATGTTTATGAAAGTAAATAACTCATAATTTTTGTAATTGTAAATTTTCTTGAAATAATAATTAAACGTCAAATTTTGCAATTTTCTCGGGATTTTTGAAATTTTAATTTTTTTAAGGGTGCATCCTTGCGCCGTTTTTGTCTCGAGAAATTTAAAACTTAAAATACACATCTTATGAGGTGAAAATTAGGTGATAACAACTGTCCGTTCGAAGTTCGAGGATGTAACGACCCGTTTGGTCGTTATAGTCTTATCTTCATTTTCGCCCTTTCCTGAGCATTGATTAGCTCATTTTTGACCCGAGGGGACCGTTGGTATGCTTCCTGAGGCATCTAGACCGGATTCGGGCAACTTTTGTGAAAAATAGGCTTAAGATGAAAAATGGTTGACCCAAAGTTGACTTTTGGGCAAACAGACTTTTTTTTGGAATTTCGTCGATTCCGAGAGATTTGGATGGTCGTTTAGAACATTTGTGTGTATTTAGTTCGGTTCCCAATGCACTCGGATGCAATTTGGGACTTGGGTTGGGAAATTAGAATTAAGGCATCGGGGGTTGACTGGGTCAAAGAGACCTCCATTGGGAATTTTGAGGCCACGAGCATGTTCGTAGCGTATTTTTATGTGTGTTTATGTGTATGGCATGTAAGTAGATGGCCTCGGGAACTAGTCGTAAAATCGGATCAAATGGTGAAACTTGGGTAAGTTTCGGTGTCCAGTGCCGCTTTGGCGGACCGGACAAATACAACCTTATTCACCGCCGGAGCGGTAGCCCTGCCGCTGGAGCGGTCCAAGGAGTTTTTCCTTAGCCGCTGAAGCGGCTCCGCTGGGGCGGTCCCAGTGCCACTAAAGTGGGTGATGGGCAGTGTGTATAATTAATGAAGTGTTAAAAGCCTTTAGACCCTCATTTACTCCCATTTTGAAACTAGAGCTTTTGGGGCCTGTTCTTGGAGATATTTTGAGAATATTCTTGGAGGTAAATCTTGTTAATTCCTTTACTCTTCCTTTAATCCTAATCATCACAGATTCTCCTTTTTCTTTAATAATCCCTTAGTAATGGAAGTTGGAAGAAGGTTTTGATGAACTTTTCCCTAGGTTTATTAATGATGAAATTGATGGTGTTTATGTTAGATTTTTGATAAATCTAAGCTTATTAATTATATATTTTCCATTTTTAGTGTTGAATTTCGGAATCAAAGAGTTAGAGTTTATACCCAAAATTGAGGGGTTTTACTTCAAATTCGAAATTGGATAAATCTGTGAGTTAATTTAGCAATTAGTGGTTATGTTTTGATCACCTAGTGCTTAATTTGATAATTTGCTTTTGAATTCCTATTTTGCCCTTGTGGGCCCATTTTTCCAATTTCTAGGGTTAGAATTAACCTAGATTGAATAGTAGCAATATTAGTATCTTTCTTCATGATTTCTAATCTAGATTTCGATTATGCTTAGACTACATTGGTTCTGAGGTTCAGCGGAAAGGTGAGGCAAAGGAGTGAGTTGTTGGTGTTACGGTTCGGCCATCCAGGTAGGTTATGGCTTACCCTTGGTGAGACTTCGTATGGCAAAGCGCATATTTAGATTATATTGTCGGGGACAACATTTGAACCTTCGGGTATGAAGTTGGGTTGGATGTTGCCTTAGGTTGGGCCCTGTTGTGTGTTGGGACTAGCCACCCCGTTGTGTTGTGATTTGATTGTTCTATTGTGTTGGCTTGATGCCATGAGTTGTTGATAGATATGAGATTCTGTTTATCATCTTGATTTCGATATTGTTGGCGAACCTACTATTGGTACTTGTGATTCAGTTATATTGTTAGCGTACCCACTATTGGTACTCGTGATTCGGTTATATTGTTGGCATACCCACCGTTGGTACTTGTGATTCAGTTATATTATGGCGTACCCACTGTTGGTATTTGTGATTCGGATATATTATGGCGTACTCATTGTTGGTACTTGTGATATTGAGCATGATTATTGATGTTAATACATGTATTGCACGCACTCTCATTTCATGATACACTGTTGAGATACTGATGATACTTGATGAAACACTTTGATGACCTGGGCTCGGTTTTACTTGAGTGACGTGAGATGGCTGATGTTCGATGTTAGTTCCGAAATCGTTGATTGAGTGAGTGCATGGACTCCGCGGGCCCCCCAGGATAGTGCCGGTGAGAACCCCTCGTGGGCAAAAATTCAGAGTCCCGTCTGTCTGTTGGGCAAAGATCCGGGACGGGTGGCACTTAGACTTCGCGAGTCACACTGGGTTGTGCTATCGAGATGTTGATGTTTCCGTCTGGAGTACATGTGTACACAACATTTGCATGGCATTGCATTGCATTTATACACTATTGCATTGCACTGGATTATGGATTGATGTTGACATGTTTTGGTGTTGTACTTGTGATTGGTGGATTCAGACTTGATACGTTCAGACTTGGTACAATCGGGATTAGATGCTTTACGTAGGCGATGACGAATACTTGGATTTGATTACATTGACTTATACTCATTGGTTTATCTGCTTATCTGCTTTATTATCTGAGTTGTGTTAGCTATGCTTAGTCGGCCGATGATGCCTACCGATCGTTGTTTTGTGCGACCCGCACTTGTGCATTCTTTTGTGAATGCGAGAGTATCGAGTCGGAACTTCGTGACACGTGGGCGATAGTCGCTTCAGCTTTAACTTCGAGTTTCCAGGGTGAGCATGGTCGTTCGCTGCCTTGAAGACTTCTTTATATTTATGTCCTATTCATTTCAGAGACATAGACACCTTATGTATTATTATTCCAGACTTGTATTATTTCCCTTTTAGATGCTCTTGTATTACTCAGACTATACCCTGGGGGTGTTATTATTATTCCGCACTATTCTACTATCTATATATATATATATATATATATATATATATATATATATATATATATATATATATATATATATATCGTGAGACTTATGTATTTATTCTATTTCTTTGCTTAATTTCATTATTTATGTATTTATTCATTGATGGGTTGAGGGTTCGCTTACCGAGGTGGGAAGGTAAGTGCCCGCACGGCTTAGGCAAGATAGGTCGTGACAATGGCAAGGCCATCCTTGAGCTACGAATTTGACAAACCTAATTTTCATCGAATAATAGGAATTACTGCTTTCTTTGCGCAAGATTTCGAAAGTATGCCGGGACCTCGGTTTCTGGGCTTCCTACATATCTCAGGTTACAAGAGAATTCAGGCCGTTTATAATTCTGACTCTATGAGGACTATAAAGTAAAGAATTTTCTTTAAACTATCTCGGGATGTCCCTGGATAATTATAGGAATATGACCGATCCTCGAAACTTGAGTAGCCTACATATCCCTGGCTTTAGGAATCAGGCCAATTGTAGTTCGACTCGATAGCCCGAAAAGGAATATATCCCTTCATGTGGGAATTCCTTTGACTATTTCTGGTTGAAAATCCGTACCAGAAGCGATTTTTTTTAAAAGGATTTATTAGTGTTGGTGCTTGAAGTAATTTTCCAATCCCTGGTGTAGAAAGCTTGACTCTCATACACTCTGACCAGTTGCCCAAGAAAAAGTTCCACGTATGCTCCGCATGTTCTGAATCCGACTTTTTGCTTCTGTCCTCGGTAGCTTCTAGCTCGTCTCCAAATGCTGAGTCCTGCGTGTTAGTTAATTGAAGATTTGATCTTAACGTAGTCATACCTGAGCGGCATTTTGCCCTTTTGTTGATGTTGACTTGCATCCTCTGATATTATGTCCGTCTTTTCGCAAATGCTTTTCCGTTTTCTTTCCTCTTCTCCTGTAAGTGTGTGCTTTCGTGTATTTTTGAAAAATAACTTTTGACTACTTCGGATAATGATCACGACACTCTTAGCTGGCTCTTTTCTCGTCATTTTAAGATGTTTTCATTGTTCAATGATAACTTCCATTGGGATCTGGGTCGGGCTATACCACATTCTTGCGAAACCTACACACCCCAGTCCGATTTTTATTTTCGTAAGCAGGATGCTATTTATGAAGATCATGTTTTCAAGTGAGGGATTATTATTTTTTTCTCATGACATCCGCTACCCCTGAAAATTTGGGATCACATCATTTTCACATACTACGGTGACTGTCGCAAATCTGGTGTCGACTGCATCGTTATCCTCATACGAAGCCTGCGGTATACCAGTTCGGGCCTACATTACTTATAGTCAAAAATACCCAAATGAAGACTGTACATCATAGTGCAGTATCATATTCCTTTCATGATAACCACTAACCTCCGCGTCCAGAATTACAATATTTAATCAGAATATTCAAGTTAAGAACTGCATATTGCGGGGCCTTTTCTCATGACAACCGCTATCCCTGAACCAGAATTGTATTAACTTGAGATAAACTGCAATAGCGACTACAAATCTTGATGTAGGAATCATATTCGTATTTTAACGATTGTGGATATCAACCTCGAAATTATGCTACCTATTTTTGGCTATATATGGACGGCGACTACAGCCCCTTCGGCATGAAGTCGTATCGCCCAAATCATTATCTTGAGGAATGAAGCTTATCTCGGTGGCAAGACTGACACTTTCCTTTTTTGACTCTAGGAAAGAATACTAGCTCGTCGACACGGTTCACATCTTCCAAAAGGAATAGACTCTTTCTCAGTGAATACGACACTACAATTCCGATGTCAACTCTTTGTCTTCAAATTATAGATTGTCAAGATGAAAACTGTGACCACCCTTCGGCCCAGGATTAATCCATCTTTTGCTGACACTCCATGTCGACGATTTTAAATTTGATTTCAGAATTATGTCACCTAATTTTAGGTGAGAACTGTACTTACCAAATTTAAAACGTCTAATCAGTCAATATATCAAGGCAAACCATGCGACATCTAGGTCGAGGTCTCAATACTTTGACACAATACTGTTTAGTGGAGACCAGGCTTTAGTAAGCCGTGATTATATCTTTCAGTAGTCCTAAAACTGTATAATTTTTTCTCTTTCTAAAAGTTTTTGTGCTCTGCAAAATGAACAAACTTGTCAGCGTAAAACAACTTTACTTAAGGAGAATTTTCGTTACCCTTTTTGTGGATACCCTTTTTTGCCATTTCTTCTTCATTTTGCTTTATCATTATTATCCCTGTTTCAAATATTTCTAGCAAACAAGTTAGTGTAAATATCCTTGCTTGTTTGTTCCTGCATCCATAGAAAAATTCGTGAGTTTCCTATACGGTCGACCGCTCTTCCTGCTTCTGGATTTCTACCGTTCACACTTCAACAGGAAAGAATGCTCATTTTCCTTGAAAATCTTTTGTTTTCGCAAAGAGGAAATTCTTTGGGCTATGATTTTTTGAAAACATAAATTTTTGTAGTAATAAATCTGTAGTAGTGGTGTATACATATTTTTTTCGTGAAAATGATATATTTTATATGCAGCCTTTTAATGTCATGACATTGGTTACTTGAACAAAGTCCTCTATCACTTCTTCTTCGTCTTGATCTTGTCTTGCACTAAAATTTTTGAATCCCTTTAAAAAATTTTGCCCCAGTTTATATACATCTTCGTACCAAACCGGATTTCGCCGTGTCGAAGGAATTTTTGAGACCCTCTCAAAAATTCTGCCCAGTGTAAAGGTGTACTTGTTGATTCTGGATTTTATCGCGTCGAAGGAATTTTTGAGATCCTTCTCAAAAAATTTGCCCCAGTGTAGAAGTTCTAATCAGTTCGTTCCTTTGAACTTGTCTATCAAAAGAATTTTTGAGGTCCTCTAAAACATTCTGCCCCAGTTTTCGTATGGGGTTATCTTTGTCTTTCTTTTGCCAAGGCATCTCTGAGGTTTCTTAGGGCTTATTGAAAATTTTGTTTGGAATGACCGAGCTTGGAAGAGTGCCTATGTATTCCGTTTTGGAAATCAGGTCGAAACGTTGTTCAGGGTAAATATATTGAATTTTTTTTTTTGGTGAGACCGAACTCAAAGAGCGCCTACGTATCCCAAATGGGAATCAGGTCATAACGTAGTTCAGAATACATGACTTTGGATTTTTGGGTTAAAGCGACCGAGCTTGAAAAAGCGCCTACATATCCCCTTATAAGTATAGGGAATCAGGTCCTCGCGTAGTTCATACATAAGATTTAGTTTTTGGTTTTCTACTTAAAAAATGTAAAATCACAAGGAATGGAAATATAGTTACAAGCAAATAAAACTAAAGCTACAAATCTCTGAAGCTGTTTTCTTCCTCAAACGTAGTATCTCTTGATGGCATCTGAATTAATTGCTCTTGGCCATCCATTTCAGTGAGGCCAACTGCTCCTCCTAATAACACCTTTCGCACCATATAAGGCCCTTGCCAGTTTGGTGCGAACTTCCCTTTGTATTCTTCTTGATTTGGGAATATCCGTCTGAGCACCAATTGCCCTACTTGGAAAAGTCTAGTCCTCATATGTTTGTTGAAAGCTCGCGCCATTCTTTATTGGTACATCTGACCATGGAAAATAATAATCATCCTCTTTTCATCTATCAAAGCCAGTTGGTCATACCTCTTGCGGATCCATTTCGCGTCGTCTAATTCAGCTTCTTGTATGCTTCGAAGTGAAGGGACTTCTACTTCGGCCGGTATCACCGTCTCAGTGCCGTAGAACAACAGATATGGGGTGGCTCCAGTTGAAGTTTTGCCGGTTGTGTGAAATCCCAGTAATGTATATGGCAATTGTTCATGGCAGTCTTTGTAATTACCAATCATCTTTTTGAGGATCTTTTTGATGTCTTTGTTGGCGACTTCCACAACTCCATTCATTTGTGGCCGGTATATGCGTCGAATTTCAGTGAGTGATTCGGAATTGCGCACACAATTCTTTCATCAAGTGGCTGTTCAAATTAGCCCCATTGTCTGTTATGATCGATTATGGGATCCTGAATCGGCATATAATGTTGTTGCGCACAAAATTCGCTACTACCTTCTTTGTTATTGCCGCATAAGATGCCACATCCACCCACTTGGTGAAGTAGTCTATGGCGACCAAAATAAAACGGTGCTTGTTTGACGCTGCTGGCTCAATTAGTCCTACGACATCCATGCCCCGAGCGGGGAATGGCCAAGGCGACGTCATAACATTTAGTTCTGTTGGAGGGACCTTTATCAAGTCTCCATGAATTTGACACTTGTGGCATTTTTGGACGAATTTGCTACAATCGTTCTCCATGGTCATCCAGTAATAACCTGTTCTTAAGATTTTCTTTGCTAACACGAACCCATTCATGTGAGGCCCGCAGGTTCCAGCATGCACTTCTTCAATCAATCTTGTAGCTTCGACAGAGTCAACATATCTGAGCAAACCCAAATCTGGGGTCCTTTTATACAGAACATTCTTATTGAGGAAAAAACCATTTGCCAACTTCCTGATAGTCTTCTTCTGATTGATGGTGATTCCTTCAGGATATTCTCCTTTCTCCAAGTACATTTTAATGTCAACAAACCACGGTTTTCCATCAATATCTGCTTCTACAAAAGCATAAAGGAAATGGTTGATCTCTCGATTTTGACTCGACAGATTAATGTATTTATCGTCGTGACGTCGAATCATGGATACTATTGTCGCCAATGCCTCAGCAAACTCATTCTGGGTTCTTCGTATATGTTTGAACTTGACTTCTTGGAACCGATCCGCTAGTCTTTGCACAAGTCCAACATACGGAATGATCTTCTCATTTTTGGTGGCCCATTCTCCTCAAACCTGATGAATCAACAAATCCGAGTCGCCAATTACCTGAAGGTTTCACACATCCATGTTAAGGGCTAAACGAAGACCTATGATGCAAGCTTCGTATTCAGCCATGTTGTTGGTGCGATTCGAAGTTCAACTTAGCGGCCACCGGATAATATTGGCTCCGAGTCCGAAACCAAACGATTCTCCGATTCCTGATCCTTTAAAGTATACTTTCCAGCCTAATTCATCTTTATTTTCTTCGCCCTCAATTATCATCACTTCTTTATCCGGGAAGTAAGTCCACAAAGGTACGGTGTTGTCATCACGGGCTTCCGCCGAAAGAAATCGCTAATGCTTGCCCCTTAACCGCTTTCTGTGCGACGTATTGGATGTCGAACTCACTCAATAACATTTTCCATTTGGCCAGCTTCTCTATCAGCATAGGTTGTTGAAAGATGTACCTTAGGGGGTCCATTCTCGAGATCAAATGAGTCGTGTATGCATCCATGTTATGTCTTAATTTCTGAGACACCCAGGTTAGAGCACAACACGTCTTTTCCACCAAGGAATTTCTGGATTCATAGGGTGTGAACTTCTTACTGATGTAATAGATGGCTTTCTCTTTCTTGCCTCTTTCGTCATTTTGCGGCAACATGCACCCAAAAGCATTCTCTGATACTGACATTTACAGCAGTAAAGGGCTTCCTAGACTTAGCGGGACCAAAACGGGTGGATTTGATATGTGTCTTTTGATTGTGTCGAAGGCTTTCTGACAATCTTCTGTCCATTTAGTCGGAATATCTTTATTGAGGAGTTTGAGAATTGGTTCTACGATTACTATGGACTGGGCAATGTAGCGCCCAATGTAATTTAACCTTCCTATGAAATTCATGACCTCTTTCTTTGTCGTTGTTGGTGGGAGTTCTTGAATTGCTTTGATCTCTGTGGGATCCAACTCAATACCATAATGACTGGCTATGAATCCTAGCAACTTTCCAGCGGGCACTCCAAATGCACATTTAGCAGGGTTCAACTTCAAATCGTATTTGCGGAGTCTGTCAAAGAATTTTCTCGAATGCTCAAGATGATCATTACCCACTCGGGACTTGATGACAACATCGTTCACATTCATTTCAATCTCTGTATGCAGCATATCATGAAAGATGGCGGTCTTCGCCTTTATGTAAGTAGCGCCGGCATTCTTGAGCCCAAAAGGCATTACCCAGTAGTGATATACCCCCTTATGGTGTGATGAAAACCATTTTCTGAGCATCTTCTTCATCCATCAGTATCTGATGGTAACCAGCGTAACAGTCCATAAAAGACTGTACCTCACGTTTGGCGCAATTGTCAATAAGTATGCGAATGTTTAGGAGTGGGAAATTATCCTTTGGGCTAGCGCGGTTAAGATCACGATAGTCTACACAGATCCCTATTTTCCCATATTTCTTTGGTACCAGAACTATGTTTGCTAACTATGTCGGGTATGGTGTCACTTCCACAACTCCCGACTGAATCTATTTTTCTACCTCTTCTTTAATTCGGATGATGACATCAAGCTTAGGCTGCCTGATTCTCTGTTTTACTGGGGTGAATCCCTCTAGGATCGGCAACCTATGGGCAACAATGTTCGTACTCAAACCTGGTATATTGGAGTATGACCAAGAGAAAACATCTTCATACTCTTTCAACAAGCTCCAATACCTTTTTTTCTCAATCTCTGTCAGATGTACACTTATTCTGATTTCCTGAATCAATTCCTCATTCCCTAAATTAACTGCCTTTGTTTCCTCTAGGTTTGGTGTCGGTCTATTTTCATATTACTCTTCAATGTCTATCAATCCTTCCAAATTTCGCTTATCTCTTCTTCTTGTTCTTTGCTTTGTTCGTCATCGTTTTTACTTGTTTCGTAACATGCCATGACATTATTTGTGGCTTCTATATCATTAAGGTAAAGCAAAAGAACACAGTTATCCATCATGTAAAAGCAATTTCGATTACGTATTTATATATATATATATATATATATATATATATATATATATATATATATATATATATATATATATATATATATAACAATTTTGTCTTATTGCAAACTTTGAGGCGTTTTCATTGAAATTTCAAAAGAGTGATACAAACTGTAGTCCTGACTCGGAATGTAACATCGAGCCATTTTCATTATTAAACAACACGTAATAAGGAAATGTAAAAGCATGAAAGAGCAATAAGTCGGGCCTCAAAGCCGACTTTGGCCGTTTTTTCTGAAAGTGAGCATTCTTTCTACCGCATGGTGAACAATAGTGTAGAAGTCCATCCACTCAGCATTTCTCTTGGCTCAGCATGACGAATCTCAAATGCTTCAAAGCTTTCTTCAATGATGGCTGTGCACTCTTCTTCCTAAAACAACGTCCTTAAACCTTCTTTTGGATCTTCGCCGTTGTGACTCAATGGGCATGCTGTGAAGGACTGGTATAGACGAGGAAACGACCTTCTCATTTCAACAGGACCTCTTGGTCCATGTTCTGTTTCTTCTTCTTCTTCTTCTTCTTCTTCTACTTCTTCTGCCTCACATGGCTAGTATCCAACCCCAAATCGATATTTCCCATTTTTTATTTTCACTACTTATGTGTAAGAAATTGTTGTGGACTTTACCCTCTCTCGGTAATTCACCATGAGAAAATGATAGCCTAAGCGCTCGTACGACATACCCTACAATCTCGGCCAATGTTCACTTGTAGTGCCGGCGGGTACTTGGACTTCATCCAAAGCTTTCATTAAGTCTAAGTGATGTTGAGACGAACTGAGTAATAATAACGTTACTGATATCCTGGTAGGAGTCTTATGCAGGTGCTCAACAATCGAATAATCCTTGACTGGCACTTGGATCCAAAATTTTTCAGCTTCGCCTTCAGTGATTGGTCTTTTCTGAGGATTTTCATGGCGTGGCACTTCGAGCACAGGCTCTTCTAGAGCATAACACCTTCCAGACTTGGTCATACCCTGAGCCACAGCAGCTATCTTTTTTCCTTTATTGACCATCGTCAGGTGCGGGGGTTTGATCACAAAAGGTGCATTCTCAACTGGCCCTGATGTTTTGAGCACGAACGACTCATTCTGAATTCGAGCGACTGTTGAGGGATATTTGAGCACGAAGGGCTCTTTCTTAGCTACAACAGATGATTGGGACATCTCAGATTTCCTTATCAACGGGCCTAACACTTCTTTTCGCTTTTGTAAGGACAATGAGGCGACAGTGCTTTCCAATCCTTCAATATCTGGACAAATAATTGCAGGGCTCTCTTCCCATTCATCCCCTCTTTCTATCATGTGAATGTAATTCCCTCCATGTTTCGGGGAGAGGATTTGTGTCCACATTTAGAGGTGTTGGCTCCAGGATATGCTCATGATTGTCAATCATATCTTTTAGGTTGTGCCTTAAGTTTATGCAATATTCGAAAGTATGGCCAACTTGGTTAGAATGATAGACACAAGTGAAATCTATCATGTGCCACCGATCCTTGGGGTTAGCAAGCTTTGGTGGAACAATACTCATTCGACCGACGTCTCTTAGCTTGGCAAACAAACCAGCCCTTGATTTTGGTAAAGGAGTGAACACTCTCAGAGGTTTCTTTTGGGGTGCCTCGTAGTTTGCTAGTGGAGGCTGGTTTTAGAAAGTCCGATTTTATGGATCCTGGTTATTAGGTGCTGGCATTCGATAATTTGGTCGTGGGTCTTGGTTGCTAGGTGCTGGCATTTGGTAATTTAGTTGTGGAGCTTGGTAGCAGGTTGTGCGTAGCATACAGACATCGGGCTACATTGGGGTGAAGTGGTTATATAGCTGGTTGGTGGAGGCGATTGGTAGTTATCTTGATTTTTGTAGATTATCTCTTTTCCTCGGCTTTTTGGGCTGGTAGCTCTAGAAACATAAGCTACATCTTCTCTCTTCTTTTTGCTACTTGTGGCGCAAGACGCACCTGATCTATTTAATAATCTGACAATCCTTCCGGTCTTCAGGCCATCTTCGATGTCTTCCCCAACGGCTATTAAATATGCAAATGAGCTCCCTTTCATATTTATCATTTTGTTAAAACAATTAGCTTTTTGGTACCGTATAAATGTAGCTACCAGCTTTCGCCCTTATCATAGTTGGTTGCACACGCGCCGCCTCGGCTCTCCAATGGCTGGCATATTCTCTGTAGGTTTCGATCGATTTCTGACGGATTTTCTCCAATGAGAAGCGATCAGGCACATTTTTCACATTGAAGCGAAATCTCTCCATGAATGAACTTGCCATCTCCTCCTATGTCTTTCATCGACTGATGTCTTGTGAGATAAACCACTCCATGGCTGTTCCTGATAGACTTTGACTGAATAGTCTCATGAGCAAAGCTTCATTTCCACCATTTCCGACCAACTGGTCGCAATAAGCTCTTAAGTGGGCCCTGGGATTGCCCGATCCATTGAAATGGTCAAATTTGGGAATTTTAAAACCTTCTGGTAGACCCAAGTCCGGATGTATGCACAAATCAGAGTATCTTAGCCCCTTTTTCTTTTTAGCGTTATGTTCTAGTTCAGTAATTTTCTTCCCTATCTCCTTCTCGATTTTGTCTATTCTAGCCTCAAAGAACATTTCCATGTTCTCTAGTTCTGGCGAGGAGTCAATATGGGTGACATGGTCTTGAAAAGTAATATTTGGTTACACGGGGCAGATTGTAGGAATTCCCGCTGCCCGAGGGGCTTGATAAGTATTTGTGTTATGAGATGTTGTAGCGTGAGGAGATGTTTGGAAAGTTGGTTTTTGGTAGGAGGAATCCCCCACATTGGTGGTGTTTCGGTGCAGTGGAGTTTGAAAAGTAGCTCCACTGGGTTTGTGGGAAATGGTCAGGGATTGGTAAGTCCAAATTTGGAAAAATGGGTCCAGGCCTTCTAGCCTCAGTATTAGTAGTATTTTCTTTTTCAGCCCTCAGGCAACTTCAACTAATTACCTTATTAGCAGGTTAACGGCCTCTTCCAAAGGCATTCCAGCTATGTCAGATGTCGAGGTACCCTCGACTAAAGCAGTTCTGTTCTAGTTATTGTTTGGTGGCGGAGACTCAGACATGTTTTCTTCTTGTGGAGGGTTTAAGGACGCTGCAGTAGCTTTTAATCGAGTAACTGGTGCCAGTGAATCGACCCCTGTCTATAAGAGAAAATAACTCAAAGGCACCCAAGTTAGTGTTAGTTTAGGCACAAAATACAAAATATCATGTTGTTCGCAGTTTATAGCACATAGATTCATATATCTTATTTCAACTCTTAATTGATCTACATTCCGAGGGTATTTTGGTCTTTTTGTGTTCTTAGGAG
Source organism: Lycium ferocissimum (assembly GCF_029784015.1). Lineage (NCBI taxonomy): Eukaryota > Viridiplantae > Streptophyta > Magnoliopsida > Solanales > Solanaceae > Lycium > Lycium ferocissimum. Next base: position 15,514,524 of record NC_081351.1, read on the forward strand.
TATTGATTTTTGGTAAATGGTCTTCATAGTTGATTTTGCTTCTACCCATCCTGTACGAAGGAGGATTTTTAATTTTTATTATAAAAGGACCGAGTCTTCAGTAGACTGCCTACGTATCTTACCAAAGGGAAATCAGGTCCATTCGCAGTTTAGGAATACACAAAAAAGGTTTTCTTCCTATGCTACCCAAAACTTAGTTTTCTATCCTGATCAAGCTTTATGTAGGCTTCCCACGTATCCGTAACGGGACATCAGGTCCGCATGGTTCCGTTTACATAAAAAAGGAAACGGATATTCTATCTTATTGAAAGAAGTAAAGGAATACTTATGTTTTTCTACCCAACCATGCTAAGCAGGTCTTCATTGTCTTCTTCATTTTCATCTTCTAACCTTGTCTTCCTGCGACAATCCAAACATGGCCTTTATTCATGAGACATTCCAATTCAAGCTTGAAATCCACACAATCCTCAATATCGTGGCCAGAGCGACCCTGATGAAATACACAAACCCTTTCTCTTGAAGGTCCTGGGCGACCCTGATAGATTTGTGGCACTGCTCTTATCTTCTTCACACTACAAAGTAGGGAGTAAATCCTGGCATACGACTCCTCCAATTTGGATAAGGCGCTTCTCTAGAACCTAACCCTTTATATCTTTTCTGGATGATTTTTCCCTTAGTCATGGGTCAGGAAAGAGTGAGCCCCCCGTAGTTGGCTAATTCTCCCTTGGTCAATCTATTGGATCAAATTCCTTTCCAGCGCTCTACATTCATTGGCTGTATGCCCCAACTGACTTTAGTGGTAGACACATTTTTTGTAGATCATGGAAGGAGCACATGGCAGCAACAGATTTGGGCTTTGCGCATACACTACAAAGCTCCCCAAAGTCTCTAAGAGTTCTTCTTTGGACATTTCTACCGGCGTACCCCAATTATGCGATTGTGTGCCCTTGAGAACAATTATGTATGAAACCGGAGGTTCCTCGAGCTGAGATTCATGCAGTTTTCCATAGACTTTCAAATTGGGAATAAGTAGTTCGTCATCTCCGTAAGGTATGGGGTCAAGCCTTTCTTGTTGATTGAGTGGGACATAACTCCTAAGTGGCAATTCAGGTGTCTCTCCCCGTTTTACCCGATCGGCAGGGTGTTTCTTAGTTAGCTCTTCAACATAAGCTAGGAGAGTTTCAGCTTCTTTCATCTTGTCATTGGCTGCCTTAGTGGTTTGGACAGCTTCTTTCATTCTAGCAGTAGCTAGGGCCATACTATCGTCCCACTATCGGTTTTTCTTACTTGTCGCTTCCATGTTCTCATCGTCACTAACTAGTTGACGTAAGGAGAAGTTGCACTCATGCTGTCTGGAGTCTCCATTTCCTTTTAGCAAATCAACCTTTTAAAAGTGGAGCTAAATTTAATTTTAGGGGTTCTTTTCTTGGTTTTTCTTTTAGATAGTGTCCAGAATGTGGACCAATCAAGAGTTTTATAATATATATGATTTTCACACAACAGTTATATCAATTAAGTATTTAGGCAATATATGATTCGTTTTCCTATACCCCATTGCTTCGAGGCTACTAGCGTATTAAGTAAAATTGTGCCTTATGTAAAACAACTTTATTTGTTCCCAAAAATAAAAATCCCAATTATTTTCATTAATAATATTTTTCCAAGTGGGATTACAAGGCTTTAAAGTAAACAAATATAAACATCAAAAGAAGTCCACTCCTCAAAACGAAATCTGCTCTCTCTCAGTCTGTGCCTTCTTGGCCCTTCAAAGGGCGGTCTGAATGGCTACATGGGATGGCATCAATGCTGTCCCAATCCACTGACCCCTCTGAACGTCAGTCAACGACGTCCCTGTATCTATGGCTCCCCTAACAAAAGTGTCTAGCCATTCTAAGATCTTCAATGAGGCATTCGCCTCGTCTGTTAAACGCTTAATTATCTCTTGGTCATATTCTATTTTTGCTTGATGATTTGCTTCTCTTCCTTCCACCCGTCATTTCATTCTTCTAACCTGAATTGCATTCGTGACTTCCCTATCTACAGGAAACCTGTACAGATACGGTCTCGGAGGCTCAGCCCTAAGCCACTCGTAGTACTCTTCATCATGACTTGGATTGTTTGGATCCTCATCTAACTTATCTTCCCTTATCACATTCTTCCAATCTTTTCTGGCATCCTTTATACCTTCGATATGACCTTCTTCGTAATCTTGTACAAACTCCCCCATATCTCTCACATTCGGGATAACCTGCCTCATACCAAACTGTCTAAGTACTCTCAATAGTACGTAGGGTCTGATCCCCCTAATGCCTATAAGCGGTAAATAGTGACGCCTACGACTCTTGACACAAACAGTCTTAGAATGAAAATCAGGTACTTTTCACCTGATATGTTCTTCTCTAAGTCTGGAAAAGATATGAGCCCATCCTCTTTTATCTTGAACCCCACAAGGCACAACAGTGACTCCCAAATCATCCTTTCTCAGGGTCGGATCTCGACGGGAAGATAAACCATTCCTATCTAAATGTTTAAGTATCCACCATTGGACTAAGAGGTTGCAACCCTGGAAGTAATAATAATGGTTGTGGCACTTTCCTAAAGCTCCGTATATATCTGATAGGATGATAAGGATAATGTCAAAATATTTGGTAAGCCCACTCGTTGTAACCCCTCTAAGAACAACATAGGCAATAAAGACAACCCCAGTGTCGATAGCTAGGGAGGCATTTAGTGGAAATATCATGGTTTCCAATAGGCAAGTGATAAAGGCTAGTGTTTGGTTAGCTTCCCAGGATTGGAGTGAAGAAAACTCAATCATGTTGTTTTCGTACCCCTATTTGGACGAATACCTCCCATATAACTCTCTAAAGGCTATAGTGGGTCCCTGCGCCCAATCAGCTTTGTTGACAGCAAACATGTCTTTGATTTCTTTTGGGATAGCTTTGTGAGGGATGAAGATATTTTGAGCTAACTTCTTTTTGGACTTGTTAGCGCTTCCCACGCTTTACAAGACATCTTTAATTTCTTCTAAAGTGGGAGTCATCTCTATTTCTCCAAATCTGAACACCATTCTGTCGTTATCCCAATAACCAGTAATAATCTCTAGCAAATCCGAATCGCCAGTCATATTTATCAACGAAGGTAGATGCCCTATGCAGCCCTTTATCTTTTTTTTTTCTGATCATTAGTCAAACCTTCCCACCACATTACTAAACCCGGTGGTGGGCCCACAATTATATCAAGCTTCAAATTTGGAGACATCTCCATGATAGAACACTGTTAGTTCCCCGCCGTCAGGAACAATAATTTATTTCACATAAGGCATAATGATGCTTCCAAATAGCAAGTAGTGGGATGCAGTGTCTTGTGTTTTTACACCATATGAATACAGTAAGGTGTCTATCCTATCCGATTCAGGTAGGTCTGAGATACCCAAACCGGTCTATGGTTAACATGCGCTGTATCAGTAAGGATTTGGTTTCGCTCTACACTAGTTATTATAGAGTGATTTTTCAAGCAAATGACACAGGTTACCCAAGCGGACAAGCTGGGGGTGGGCTCTCTAAGGCTGTGGGATGACCGCATGCCCACTCGACCTTAGAGACCTCCAAAGAATATAGCAAAAGGGTTTTTTAGTAAAGGTATGACCGTAGCTCATCCCGCGTCGTCCCTTGGAAAAAGTGCAAAATAAAGGCCAGAAGTAGCGAAGTATACATGCATGAATGACAATAATTTTGTGAAAATTTAAACACATAAACAATTTATATTACTTAGATAATTTATATCATACAAGGAAAACAAGTTATTGGAACCCTTACGGTTAGAATCTTAAATATTCCCTAGCGGAGTCGCCATCTGTAGCGGTTCGTATGTGTCACGACCCATTTTAGGATCGTGTGGGCACCTACATTTCCCTCATCGGTAAGTGAACCCTCTATTCAATTAACACATCAATTAACAAGCACAATTCATTTTAAACCAAGAGGTACTCAGAAATAACAGTGGAACATCATACTATTTTTAATAAACTCAAGATTCGATAAGATTACAACCAATAAATGATTACAGATCCAACATTCCATGACCCGGTCCAGATTAATACAAGAGCGACTAATGATTGCAGATTCCCACTACATTCTAAGACTCAACCTCCGTCCCGGAATGAAGTAAGAGGAGGCCTTCCAGATAGGCACCGCACATTTCCGCTTCGTATCACAATCAATCACCAGAAACAATCTACACCCAAAAGGGGTGTAGCAAGTGCAATATCAGTACAATCCACGCGTACTGAGTAAGTATCATAGGCCGACAATTGTTAGTAACACATATTGGTAAAAGAATTCACAAACAACTATGATAATCACTAAATCAAGTCATACGTTTATCTACCGCCCATCATAACATCAATATCCTTAAATCGCAACTGCTTTCTAATAACTACAAGTGAAATAGCACCAGTGCAATTTCCCAGTGTATAAATCACTAGATCGTTCATCTTAGTCTAGAGTAAACTTATCGTTATAATGGCTATTATCCTACATCACTTAGAAACCAGTCAAATAGGTACTTTTACGGAGGATTCTAGGGGATAATTCAACAAGTACCAATCAACAAGTATGGATCAAATATAATCGGATTCAGATACATGTCATCGCCTAAGTAAAACATCTAGTCCTGGAACATCCAAGTTTGAATACATCAAGCGTGAATCCAGCATCATAAGTACAACACCAAGCATCTCAATCACAAACCATGATGCAATGCAATGCAAGAATGTATGGATGCAATGCAATGCCATGCAAATGCTGTGTACACATGTACTCTGGACTAAAATATCGACGTCTCGGTAGCACAACCCAGTGTGACTCTCGAAGTCTAAGTACCATCCGTCTCGGATCGTTACCCAACAGACATACGAGACCCCGGATCTTTGCCCACTGGGGTTCTCATCGACACCACCCTGGGGGACCCACGGAGTCCATACACTAACAATGATTCAGGAATTGATTATCAGACATCGGCCTCTCACATCACTCAAGTAAAAGAGCTTCATCAAGTATCCATTTCACCCAATCAACGATTCCAAAATGAACATCGGATATTGGCCACCTCACTTCACTCAAGTAAAAGAGTTTTATCAAGTATCCATTTCACTCAAACAACGATTCCGGGATGAACCTCGGATATCGGCCATGCAGTAGGGTATCGTGGAAATGAGAGTGCATGCAATGCATGGATCAACATCGATAGTCATGCTCAATATCACAAGTACAAACAATGGGTAAGCCACAATATATCCGAATCACAAATACCAACAGTGGTTACACCAACAGTATGTCTGAACCACAAATACCAACAGTGAGTATGCCAACAATATATCATAATCAAGATGAATAACAGAATCCAATATCTATCAACAACTCATGGTTGCAAGTTAACACAATAGAACAATCAATCACACATAACGGGGTGGCTAGCCCCAAAACACACAACAGGTTAATTAAGTCGATACATATTATTACTACTTCCCCTAACTTGGCCTAGTAACTTGAACAAATAATTTCACCTTTTACTCACAATTATCCCTCACAACTTAGTCTAGAACTCAGCCGCAATCTTTGATACTTTCTATCATTCCATTTATCAACTAGGTTCGCTATTAACAGTTTAATATAATTAACCACATATTACGGAATTTCCCATCATGAGACATAGATAAAATATGTACCATCCATTACTCCCAAGTCACATAAAATCCACCAATATCCAAGAAACCACACCAAACATCCTAAAGAGTCTATAGGCCATAAGCCCGAACACACAAATCATACAATGATACCATCCTAAGGTTCCATCCCAAATCTCCAATTCCTATACATGCATTCTCCTTCCCTTCTAATACCGAATATATAAAACTAACCGGAGTCTACCAAAAGGGAAGCCATAACCTGCCTCATGGCCGAGCGGGTGCCATGAACATCCATTGATTCTTTCAATCGATCACCACATCGCAATCCGCACGAAATAGTTTGGAGACGACCATGATACCCAAGATTAACAATTTCCATTTGAACCCTTCCTAAGAGATTTGGATTAATAGGAAGGTTTGGGGATTTTAACCCACTTACCTATTTTCAAGCTTATATTGGGAAGAACCCATTTCCAAAATCCATGGAAGAATCCCATTTTTAAGATGAAGGAATGTAGAGATCTAGGTTATTAACCTATTTTAGATGAAGAACATGGAAGATTGTTAAAGGGGAATTATGTGGAAATGTTGCTAACCCATCATCTCTCCAACTCTAGACTACTTGAAGCCCTCACTTGATGATTCTCTAGGTAAATAAAAGAATGGTTAGGAGTAATTTACTACGTGGAAGGTGAATTTGAAGGTATTAGGAATATCTATCAAGACTAAAGATCTGGTTTTTTTGGTTTTCTCCCAAACTGGGCGGCTGGAAATTAGGGTATTGAAAAATGGAACAGTTCCTGTAATGGTTTCTTAAATAGGGGATTTTTAACTGTGCGCACCGTTTCAGCAGTTGGACTACCGCTTCGGCGGCAGCGCTGCAACGCTTATAAGGCCGCTGCAGCAGCCTGATACTACCCCAACCTACCGCTTTAGCGTGGCCACTGCCGCTGTAGCGCTCAGATGGGCGCTGTGGCCGTCTAGCTGGGTCCTTGACCTGAATTTCGATGCTTTATTCGCTTCCGTACAATGGGTACCACCAGGTTAGATATCCGTCGTGAATATTTTACTGAAAGGAAGGGTCCAGGATGACACGTTTACGGATATTTGAAATTTTTTACAGTAACGACGAAACGGGTCGTTACATTTTTTTTTTTCGATTCGAATTTGCACTTGCCTCATTTAAAAAAGAAAGTATCCCGGTAAAGTACGGTTATCAATCGTACCGGAAAAAAGAAAAAAATAAACTTCTACATAGATGGTGCTCTAAATGGACACTGTTTTAGAGTCGCCACCTAATTTATAGGTAAGTTAGGAAAACTAGTTCAAAAGGATTCATTTAAAACGGTTAAATTTTAAAGAAGTCAATCTGTACCAAAGTATGGATAACGGTTTTGGTGATCCCCTTGGGAAGGTGCTAGGCATCCCGGTATTAAGGATCCGTAAAATATAGTTGACCTACGGGTCCTAATAGTATGCCTTGTAGATATAAACTATTTTTGATAAAAAATGCTTTTGTTTTATATTTCCGCAAATGAAGGTTGGTCATTTATACAAAAAATACTCATTTTTCAAGGAATAAAAATGGTAGAGTTTAGCCCAAAATTTGGCGTTTTGGGTTTCGGACTAGAACACCTAGGTTAAAACCCGAAGGCGTTAACCTAAGTAGAACACCACATAAGCCCACCCGAGTTTGAAAAAAGGTTTTTAGTTTAAGTTTTTAAAGAGTTTTTATTTAAGTGTAGAAAATAGTTTAAGGCATACTATTATTGTCCATTTGTCAACTATAATTACATTTTTATCAATTTTAGTCTTTTTTAGATAGTCCAAGTTTTTGAAAGTCCAAATCAATCCACAAGTCTTAAGTCAGTCCATATAGTCCATAAGCCCACAAAACAGTCTACAAGTTTCTCAAATAATCATTTCAATCCTCCTATATTTTAAAAATCGATTAGTCTTTGTCCAAGTTTGCAAAATAGTATTAATTTTAGGAGAAGTATTTGGCTAAGGCAGCCCCGCGGCCTCTCGCTCTGTCGCTTCCTCTGATTGTAGCGCGCCCTCGGGTGCCAGCCGTAGCTGCGGGCTCTGGCTCCTGACCTCGGGCCATGGTATCTTGAGTCCTCACCATCTGTGAGAGAAGAGATATGAGTCAGATACAAATTTGGTCTCTGTATATACCAATTTTAATAAAGTAGCACGACGGAAAGAAAGAAAGTGAGATTTCCTAAATGTCCTATAACCTCCCCGTATAAGTATGAAGCTCATCGTACCGATCCGCGAGACTCTACTAGACACGCTCTTGTATTAAAGACCGAGTAACCTAGGGCTCTGATACCAACTTGTCACGACCCATTTCGGTTAGGCCGTGCGGACACTTACCTTTCCACCTCAGTAGGCGAACCTTTATCCCAACAATGAGCTAATACATAAATTGAAGAAAATTAAGTAGCGAAAATCAATAAATACGTAAGTCTCACGATATATAAATATAAATAGTAGTAAAAAGTGCGAAAGACAGTAAATACTCCCAGGGTCTAGTCTGAATAATACAAGAGCGTCTAGGGAGAATAATACAATCTGGAAGTACTAATACAAAATATCTATGTCTCTGAAATAAAAGTAAGACATATAATGAGAAAGTCTTCAAGGTCAGCGAACGCGATACTCACCCTGGAAACTCGAGTGGAAGCTGAAGAGTCGCTCAGCCACGGTCAGAGAAGTAGATCCGACTTAGTACTCTGCATTCATAAAGAATGCAGCAAGTGCAGGTCAGTACAAACAACAGTACTGGTAGGCATCATCGGCCGACTAAGTATAGTTAACACAATTCAGAAGATAAAGCAAATAAGCAAGGAATCTAGCATGTACAAGACAATATAATCACAACCAGATATCCATCATCGCCTACGTAAAGCATCTAAACCCAAATCTGTCAAGTCCGAATGTATCCGATCCAATCCAATCACCACAATAAAATCATCACGATCCATCATCATAACAAAATCATCACAATCCAATCATCACAACATCTCAATCAAGTCATAATACAATGCAGTGCAATAATGGTATGAATGCAATGCCATGCCAAGCAAATGAGGTGTACACATGCACTCTGGACGGAAATATAGACATCTTGGTAGCACAACCCAGCGTGACTCGCGAAGTCTAAGTGCCACCCATCCCGGATCTTTGCCCAACAGACAGACGGGATCCTGGCTAATTGCTCACATGGAGAGAATCACCGGTACCACCCTGGGAGACCCGCAAAGTCCATGCACTAACAACGATTCCGGAATAACATCGGAATCGGCCATGCAACAACGATGCCGAAATAGATCATCGGCCATCGGCCATCTCACAGTCACTCAAGTAAAAGAGTCTGTCAAACACACAATCAACGATTCCAGAATTGAACCTCGAGCATCAGCCTTCTCACAATCACTCAAGTAAAAGAGTTCATCAAAATATCAGTTTCATATAAACAACGATTCCGGAATGAATCTTCGGACATCGGCCTTTTCACAATCACTCAAGTAAAAGAATTTATCAAATATCAGTTTCCCTCAATCAACAATACCGAATCATCACCGGGTATCGGTCATGCATGATAAATATGAGAAAATGCGTGCAATGCATATGTCATCATCAAAAATCAAGTTCAATATCACAAGTACCTCAACGAGGTACGATAACAATGTCTCACATCATAATACCGACAGTGGGTATGCCAACATATATCAATAAGTCAAGTACCAACAGTGGGTACGCCAACAATATATCCGGGTATAAATACCAACATGGTATGTCAATTAATCCAAATCCAGACGATAAACAGAAGTCGATATCTACCAACTACACGTGGCATCAAGCCAACATAATTGAACAATCAAAGCACACATAATGGGGTGGCTAGTCCCAATACATATCAGGGCCCAACCTACGGCAATATCCATCCCGACTTCATACCCGAAGGTTCATATGCTGTCTCCGACATCACAATCTAAATATGTGATTCACTATACGAAGTCTCACCAAAGGTAAACCATAACCTACCTGATCTGCCGAACCGCAACACCAACAAGTCACTCTTTTGCCTTGCCTTTCCTCTGAAGCTTAGAACCAAAGAAGTCTAAGCATAATCGAATTCTATATTAGAAATCATAAAGCATGATACTAATATTGCTATGATAACAACTAGGTCCATTTTAACACTAGAAATTGGGGAACCGGGCTCACAAGGGCAAACGGGAAATTCGCGGGCAAAACACCAAATTAAGTACTAGGCAATCATAATCCCACCCTTAATTGCTGATTTATCTCAATAATTAGCCTAGATTCTGATTTCATGCAAAACCCCCAAATTGGGTATAAACCTTAAGTCTCCAAATCCGAAATTCATTATTAAAAGTGGAAGATATATGATTACTAAGCTTAGATTCATCAAATTTTAGCATCAACATCATCAATTTATCATATATGACCCTAAGGAAAAGTCTCCCAAAACCCTTCTTTAAATTCCATATCTAAGGGATTGTAAAAGGGAAGAGGAATATCTAAGATGATTGTGATTAAGGAAGAGTAAAATATTAGACAAAGTTTACCTCCAAGAATTTCTTCAAATTAAACATATTCTCCAAGCTCCAATATCGAGATATGAAATAATGAGGGTCTAAGACTTATTTAAGGCACATTTAATGAACAATCACTGCCCGTCATCGCTGTAGCGGTACCTGGACCGCCCCAGTGGCCACCTGACCGCTTTAGTGGTCAAGCCTAAAATGGCTTGTACCGCTTCAGCGGCAAGGGCACCGCCCCAGCGGTGCCGCCGCTGCAGTGCTGGTGCCGCCAAAACGGGTACCAAACACCGGCAATTTATCCTAAGATTTTCCTTTCGATCCGATTTTTTGACTAATTCCCTAGGCCATATGCTCACATACCAGACACATAGTTCCACATGAAAACGCGCTATGAACGCGCCTGTGGCCGCGGAATTCCCAACGGAGATCTTGTTAACCGAGTCAAACCCCGGTGCCTTAATTCCAAATTCCCATGCAAAGTCCCAAAATGCACCCAAGTGCATAGGGAACCGAACCAAACACACACAAAAGTTCTAAATGACCATCCGAACCTTTCGGGATCGACAAGGTCCGTTTGCCTAAAAGTCAACTTTGGGTCAATTATTTTTCACTTTAAGCCTATATTTTCACCAAGATTGCCCGAATTCGGTCTAGGCACCCCGGGAAGCATATCAGCGGTCCCCTCGGTTCAAAATCAAGCTAACCAATGCTCGGGAACGGGTGAAAATGCTGAAAGAACTATAATGACCAAACGGGTCACTACATTTTTTACCTTTTCAAACACTTACTAAGATTTAAAGATGACAACATGCATACATGTGAAGCTAAACAGTCACAGAAAGACACAAAAGCCTTTTCTTATCACTTTATCTATTACTTAGTTATAAATAGAAGAATTAAAAAGGTTTGATAAGCATTTTTTGTAAATATTTCAGAGGAGGTATAAGGAAAACAAAATTCATTAAATGCACCATTTAGAACTCAGGTTTAGCTATTAACAAGGTGTATAAGGAAACATAAAATCTTTTTTTATAAGCTTCAAATCAGTTTTAGGCAAAACACTTGTAATCAACCATAAACTAACATCAATACCTACACTTTACTTTAAAATCATTATATTCAAGATCAATTACTCAAGCTGCAGTCCAAGCAATCAACATAGGACTAACAAGACACAACAATTATAAAAACAATAGTTATACACACAAAAATAGAAAAAACAATCTCCCAGGACCTCAATATTCCAATGAAACACTAATTAAAAATCAAAACTATTGATTTGCCTCATTTTAAACCTATTTCTAGCCTTAATACTTGTTAGTTAACACCTAAGAACCCTTTGATCTTAATCATATTGACATTATAACACAATAACTTAATAAACTTGGCAAAAACAGTGACTGAACAACTTTTAAACATACATAAGCAACATTAATGTATATACATGAACTAGATTTCATAAAACAACTAGCATAACTTTCAAACTACCATAAACAAGTTAATGCATACAAATAAGCTAAAACAGGAATGAAATAAACTAGCATAGGGTGTTACTTTTTTGTAGGGAAACCTAAAGCTCAAATGAGGGATTAGGTCAACTAATCAACACCAACACCGAAATCCTCAAAGCAGTCCTTTTGTTCTTGATTTTGTAGTATAGTATAGTATTTTTTTTTTTGAAGTAATAATAGTGTATCAGTGATAGTATTTGTATATTATATAATGTCTTTTAGTTATAATAGCAAAATTTGGAAAAAATCAGTGTGATTATCCAAACCCTAGTTATTTTAAAAAAAATTCGGATCCCTCAAATGTCACAAACATCTTCAATTTATAGATTGAAAATCTCAACCCTAGGGACAAAAATGACCAAAATAAAATCGCATCCCCCCCCCCCCCCCCAACACCCAATTTCAACAAACCCTATCTGATTATTTCAAAATCAAGTAAAGACAAAGGAATTTCACCAATTCATACCCAAATAGTACTGAAAATCCCTTAATTCGCATTAATAGTACGAAAATAGGACAACAGCAAGGATCGGGTGGTACAATAACAGAAAAATTCAAAAAAGATCGTACCAATAATGAAATAAATTGGAACGTTGGTCACAAAAAGGACAATACACGTCCTCAAAAATCAGTAACAAGGTACGAAATTCTTTGGGGGATAACGACCCGTTGATTCTCGTGGTGTGGTGGCACAAGTTGTCTAAGGGTTCTAGGACCCCGCCCATGGCATCCCGCACCTTTATCACGCGTTGTTCCTCCCCCAAAGACCGTTAGAAAACACCAGCCACGGCGGTGCAGTGGTAGCGCCGTCATCATTTTCTCTTTTAAGAGAGAGAGTAAAATCTTTAGGGTTTGGGGAAGTGAAAGAGAAACGCGTGAAAATAAATGTGTGTGTGTAGGGGGGGGGGGTAATATCAAACCCCGCCTTTTATTTTATAAAATATATACTTCTAAAATATTATACCCACTTTAAAATAAAACACATACTTTTAAAAATCACGTACTAGTTTAAAAATCCCTCGTAAAATAACTTTTGACAAGAATAAGATTTATAATACGCAGTTTTAAAATACAAGCTTTAAAACAAGCCCAATACGAGCAATATTTAAAAATGTGAAAAATGCGGTCAAAATGAGCCGTAATTCATACATCGTCTTAACTAACAATTTTCTCGAGTCAGACGGAGCGGGATTCTTATCTTCTGCTCAAAATATGTTTGTGAAAGTAAATAACGCGTAATTTTCGTAATTATCAATTTTCATGAAATAATAATTAAACGTCAAATTTTGCAATTTTATCGGAATTTTTGAAATTCTAATTTTGTAAGGGTGCATCCTTGCTCCATCTTTGGCTTGGGAAATTTAAGAATTAAAATACGCATCTTTTGAGGTGAAATTAGGTGTCAACACTAAGAAAATGCAAAGTTAAGTTTTTTTTTTTTTTTTTTTTTTTTTTATGTTGAAAATTATTAGGCACAAATAAACCATGATTACAATAGCATCGCTATACAAACACTATTTTTTGGTTAACACCTTATCAAACTCAAATAAAATCTTTACGCCAATACCCTCTGGGAAGGACCTTACCTGATCACGGCTGTAACCGGCAAAGGATCTTACAGAATAGAAGATATTGGCGGAGAAACGTGTTATAAAAGCTAAACATGAATCTGAACAGAAGTTGGTGGAAGGAACCAATGTTTGAACACTGGGGACTGTAGGGGCAAGGCTAAGAAAGCCTAACTCCAGTGCTAGAATACTCATCCCTCATACTCAAACACTGGGGGTATAACATCCTCCAGAGAGGATACAACTCTGTATATAAGGGGATTGTCGATCGAAAGAGATGATAGAGGAAGAAGACAACGGATAAATAGAATCAGATATTATGTACAGAAGTCACCGGTTAGCCATATTATCGGCAACATGGTTCTCTATGTAAATTTACCAGGAATGAAAAGGCAAATATGCCATTCTTTTTATATACATCTCTCATAATGAGCAAGTCTTAAGACAATGTCATAAAAGCCTGGTCATGAAAACATACCAAAGCTTACAAGTTGAGAATAAAATTCCAACAAAATATGTGCCTGAAATGAATAGGAGACGTCCTCTTCATAGGCATAAGGATTTTAGGCCCAAAACTTCACCCAATAATCAGATGATTAATTCCCGATGAAAATTAAAGGAGTTAAAATTTCAATAAAGCCACAGATAAAAGGGCTTCGTACCTGAGGAATTATTCCTAGTTAAAACTAAGTTAAAGTTTTGATTAAGTCTAAAGACTCATTACCGGATAAGACATGTCAGAGTAAAATGTATTCCTTAAGGAAAAAATCGGCAGGATTATCCCCTATTAAAATAAGATAAAGTTAAAATCTTATTAGGTCAAAAGACAGTTATTCTTTAAGGAGCAATGATAGCCGAAGGAAATCATATTTGGTAAAGCTTAATATTTTAGACAAATTTTATCCAAATATAAAAGCAAAACAAATTATTTCAAAAGTAGGTCGAGTAAAAACAAGCTCAAAGACTGAAGATAATCAAGAAATTTCGTGCAAGATATGAAGATTTAAAAGCAAATAGATTTGTTCATTGATAAAAGGGTCGATAGCCCAGCGAAGTTTTAGACTTGAATAAGCCCGGATTCAATTGTCAAAATCTAAAGAAGGTTATTTAAAAAAAAAAAAAAAAAAAAAAAAAAAAAAAGACGAAGCATAACATAGGCACTATGCCCGAAGGCATCAAACCCGAATAAGCGAAGTTAAAGGAAGGCATTATGCCCGAAGGCACCATGCCTGAATCCTCATACTTCATGCTCAGTAAACCGGAGATATCCCGAATTGACTCTGGAATAAAGCAGTAGATTAGGGACTGCCAGATCAGCCCCAGAAAAATAGAAGGAACCAGAATCGAGAACCGGTTAGACCCAACATATGTCGGCCCGACTACAGTTCTCTTGCAATATATTTTTGTTCGTTTCCTGTAAACTATCGTATATGCAAAGTTGTAAACACTTGTGTACGTTCAAGTAATGGAATGAAGCAAAACTTGCATCTTCTAAACATTCTCGTATATGTCCGGATGAACAAAATCATTCTTAAGTTTGCTCACACTTAGAAGCAAATAAGGATTATGAATCCAAATAATTGTGCCCAAGTGTTTCAAAGGCATCATATCAAATGATTCTAGCCTATTTTAAAGGTATTGAATTGTCTAAAAAAGTTGGGAATGAGTAAAAATTCCAACAACTATGCCCGAAGTGAATAAGAAACGTCTTGTTCATAAGCATAAAAATAAGGCCCTCTCTTATAAAGTCGTTCAGTAGTTAAATGGCTAAAAGGCTGGAAGTTTTGTTTCCGATCGTAAAGTTATCGGATGAGTTAAATTCCCGAACTTTACCAAAACTAGAAGTAGAAAATTCCTGGTCATTAACATCCCTGTTCTATGAGGCTGTGAGGTTATAAAAGTTTCTGGTACAACTAAAAACCCAAGAGTCAAATTTAAAGACTAATAGTTTTGGGTACAACTAAAACCCAAGAGTCAAAACTCAAAAAAAAGTTTAGGGTACAGCTAAAAACCCTAGAGTCAAAACTCTAAAATTGAAACTCTAAAATAGCAGCGGAGTTGTCATTTTGAATCCCTACGTTCTGTACTCTTTTCTCTTTCGACCAGTTTTTGTCCCGAAAAGTGTTTTTCTGGTAAAGATTTTAATGAGGCAGATGTTACATGACTTTTTGGCAAAAAGGGAAAAATCTTTCACTTCTTGGTCACATCTCGGTGAGTAACCGGAAAGTGGGGGGTGGGGGTGGGGGGGGGGACTATTTTTATACGGTAAAATTCTACATTACACATGGCATGAGGTGGTATCGACCCGTGGCAGATGAGAGCGGTCGAAGATATATTTCGTACGAGAACCTGAAGGAAATGATTTCATGGGAATCCGAAGCAGAGTCTACGAAGCAATTGTCACGGGTCACTAATGAATTCTCGCGTTACGTAACCGGTCTGAATATAAACCTGTAACCGGCTAAGAAGCAATTCAAGATGTGACCGTTATAGAAACGTTACAAAAGACCCCAAGATCCTCCAACCTTTATTAGCCTTTATTAGCTTTTATTACCTATTAATTACCTTTTACCTTTTAGCAGTTCTATCCGGACACAGGCACCAACAATCAATGTTTAAAGGTTTTAATAAGAAATTACTAGTGATATCTACACACTACGTTATCTATGTTTTTAATTAGTGCACTAGTAATCATACATTACATTATTTTATTATTTGAGAAATCTGATTTCAAATAACTGGAATTTGCAAAATTAGTAAGTTATTTAGCTAACATCATATTTTAATAAAATAGATTTCAGTCAAGAGGAGGAAAGCAATGAATATTATCAAGAAAATAGTCATATGCAATGGAATTTCCATAGTAATTGGAGTAATTTCTTTCATCATTGTTCATCATTATGACAATATACAAAAAGAAAGAACAAAATCGAGAAGCTCAATTGGCTACAAATGTCCAGACCTATCACAATTCGAAACTCTAATTACCCATTTGATGTCTCCTTAAGTATGCATTCAACAATTTTGGTCCTTTAAGTTTGTCAAAAATCAATTAGTCTTTGACAAATATTAACAATTTATGTTGGTTAGATTTGATGAAAAACAGTGAAAAAGCTTCACTAGACACTAAAAATATTAAAAAATAACAGAAATTACACCTCAAAAGCTGTACCAGACTCTATAATTAAATAAAAATTTAACAAAAGCTATAAAAATTGTACCTCTAAATGTAAGTTCTCACTAATTTTCATTTTTTTCATAGTTTTTGTCCCATCCAACAAATAGAGTTCAGTGAATATATGACAGCGACTAAGAGGTTGTTTGGTATAACGATGGGATATCCTAGGCAGAGGAAAATTAAAAGGTTAAAAATGAGGCACGTAAATTCATGATCTCTACGTAAAACTAGGTATTTTATGTATATATTTTCCAAATTGGTATATTATTGTTTGTTGGTACTCATGCTTCGAGAAGGTTAAATGGTGCACTTGGTTGAAGTTAGGTTATTTACCTAGAGAACTAGAAATAAATCCCCACTTAATAAATTTTACTTCTTTTAGTATTGGTGTAACCATTATCTAGAAATTCTAAGTGGCCTCTGATCCTAGGATATCTTATTAAATGATCAAAACTGTTCAATGCATACTTAGAAGGAACTACTTTTAACCTACCTCAAACATAGAGGGCCATTTTTTGTCATTTTCTTCTACTTGTTCCTTGTATAAATTATTCCTACCTTAAAAAATTCCAAAAACCTTAAACTCCTCAAACTCCTTTTTTTAGATTAAAGTTTCGTTCTTTTAACTTGGCTTAATCTTTGTGAAGCAATTTGAATTGAGTTCAGTTTTGGTGACACCAATGGCTTCCAAGTCCACTCAACTTCGACAAGCTCAATTAGCTGCAATTCTTCGTCCAGACTCATTCTAATTACCCATTTAATGTCTCCTTCAAACAAACAATGATCCCATACTGAGTTAATCTTCAACTTCATTGAGAAAAAATATACAACCCAACATAAAATATTACGCCACGTAGCCATATTTTCAGTTAATACAACATTATATCCGGGATGGAAAGCAATATACATAATGTATCAACCTTGTAAAAAAGCGTATAAAAGGTGTTTACACACATATAGCCACTAGACTGGGTAACAGACTCAAAATATGGGTTACGTGGCGAGTAATTTTCCCGAATGGGGCTATGCCCGCAATCTTATTGAGAAAATGCCTGACTGGGGACGACTAGTTTATTTGGCCTAAACTCGCTCAGTCAAACATCAAAGGTATTATTACACCTCGTATCTTAGAACTGAGGTTAGACTCGTATCGTTAGAGTTTTAGCGGAAAAACTGAAGGTTTGAACGTTTTCCGAAAATGGTTGACAGGCCTACTTGGGGAAACCATAACCCCTTGATTAGTTGGGAATTTGGGAAAGTACCCTCAATGAAAGTTGTACTACGTATAAATACCTTTCCAGCCATATAAATAACAGGCCTATCAGAGATCAGAGCAGGGAGATATGATCATCTCAAGATGGCTAAAAGCAAGGCGCTTAATATTCCATAGAATCAGCTAATTTCGATACGTCTGCTTTCCAGCCCAATTTTGTGAAAATTCATTGAAAATTTGAGAAAAATTAAAACATGAAACTTGTAGATCTTTGAAATACCTTTCTAATGATATGTTGTGGGGGGATGAATGGAGCTTTGTGCCAGAAGTTATGACCATTTTACTGAACACTGTCAGAAATGTCCTAGAGCGCCGCGCCAGGCCAAAATCACAGAAAAATGTAAAATTCATCAGGTACTGTAATATAGACCTAGTGAGTCACCCCCTGTGATGCCCGAGGCGATGCACCAGGACAATTTATGCCTGAAACAACTTTTTTTCGAATTTTATATGTACCTAACTCCGAAAAACTTTTCCCACTTCATTCTAAACTGTCCTTTTGGAGGGAAAAACACCCTAGGGATTCCAAAAAGCATCCAAGGTGAGTTCCTACTCAAACCCCATTGATTATTACATCAATCTAACAAAGATTAATGCTAGAATCCTCATCTATTCCATAGATTATCGATTGAATCTTCGTCTTGGACAAAATAGTCCTAAAATCCAAATTCAATAGGATTGAACTTCAAAAAGGTAATATTTCTACTCTCTAATCACTTATAGTTGTGAATTGATGAGTTCTTGGGAGAATCGTAAATGGGTTTGATAGAGAGTATCATATGAACTATGCTAGGGTTTTAGATTATTAACTTAGGATTGTTGTAGTCATATGGGTAATGAAGAATGATGTTACTTTCATCAAATTGAGATTGTAGATACCTAGAAGAAATAGAATGGGAATTGGGTGAAGAAAACACCATTAATGAAGGTTGTGGAGCTTTAAGCCCACTAAATGTTTGATAAAATGCTTAGGTAACCAAAGCATGAATATTATTGCTAATATGGAATCCCTTTGACTTGTGTCGTTATAGATTAAAGTTGAAAGGGTTGACGAACGTTGTATTACACTCAAAGGCTAGAATTAAGGTATGTGAGGCTAACTCTCTACTTTTGGGAATGTTAATGATTCTCCCTATGCCACGTTCGTTTACAACATTACTAATTACCTCAGAAATATAGTTAAGCTTAGTTCCTTGAATGGTTGCAAAACTTCTATCCCCTAGTTTCATTATTCATTCATAACTTTCATTCCGAATGTTGTGAGCTCGGTACATAATCGACATAGACTTATGTTTGATACCCATGAGTCTCAGTCTAGAATACTCAACATATTTATAAATAGTTAAAGCTTCAATTCTCATAATCAGTTCATGATACATGTCTGAGTGAATCATTGCCCAGTATGTTAGTGTTGTATCATTCAGCGTGATTCTTAGTTCTTTTAAGTAAATTGTTTAATGATGAACACCCGTGTTATTGGGACTAAGGCCGCAGTTATGTATACGTATACTTGGGCCTGAGGCCACAGCTTGTGCACATATATATTAGGCCTGAGGCCGCAGATTAATGACTCAAATAAACAGGTGGTTCCTTATTCAGAACAGGGAGTGTTCATATCTTTACTTCCTTATTTTAGTTTAGTTATCAGTTATTAGTTAAGTTTCAGTTTCAATACTTACAGTTCTTTCTCTCAGTTGCTTTACAAACCAATGCAATTCAAATGTACTGACATCCCTTTTTATTGCCCGGGGGCTTGCATTTCATAATGCAGGTAACGATTCAGAGCGCTAAGATTATCGTACCAGCTATTTGGTGAGCCCCAGTTCCCTCGGGGCATTATCATACTTTCAGTCTTTATGGTAGTTCTGTCAATGAGGTATGCCGGGGGCCTTGTCCCGGTAAAAAGTTAGTAGTTCTGTACACTTTAGAGGCTTCATAGACTATAGTTGCAGTCAGTCAGATGTTTAGTAGGCTTTTGTGTTAGCCTTGTCGGCTACTTATTCAGACTTTCGGGCGTATTCAGTATTTCCGCATTTATGATATTCAGATAGACTTTTAGAGCCTGTTTGGAAAGCCACATGGTAATTGGAATTGGTGTAATTACTACCCTAGTAATTACACAGCCTAGTAATTATACAGTATTATAATTACAATGACCTGTTTGTTTGTCATAATGTAATTACAGTGTAATTACAAGCGTGCTTTTTTGGTTGTACAAGTGTAATTACACAGTTAGTTTATTTTAAAAATAACATTTGATTATAAAAAAAATTAAAATTTATATTTATAAAATATGTGCCTTTATAAATGATAGTATTAAATTAGTTATGTAATAATACATTGTTTCTTGAAAATATGTTAATTAATAATCATATATTTGTAACTAATATTGTAAAAATAATTGATATATAATTTCAAATTAATAATATTTAAATTTTAATTGATTATAAAACTTAAAAGCATACCATTTTTGTGAGAATATCATGGGATTGGATGTTTGGCAAAAAAATAATATTTATAAATATAATGTCATAACATTAATCAAATGCTTGATAATAATTCTATCAGCTGTAAGTGAAAAATAAGCAGCATGCAATGTGAAATAACAAGTCAATAGTAGTAAAGCAAATATTTTTAAAATCGAAAATATAACCCAAATTCAAAATCCAAAAGAAAAAAATTTAACATAATACTGTTATGTCAAATTCCAACGTTACATTAGTAAGTTTCAATGTAACATAACAACGTAACATAAGTAAATACTCCTATAATTCAAAAGAAAGGGAAAATATAAGTCTATAACCTCATTCACAATGAAATTCTATTTTAATAACGTCACTCATTATATGCCAAGTTTGTTAATGACTTATGCTTTTTAATATTGAGAGATGTAGTTTCAACAATTAGAATATTAACACGGTTATGCTAAATGAATAAAATAAAAAAACTAAAGAAAATACGAGAAATTACATGGAACCATAAGAAGTAAAGGTTGGGAATGAGAAGGAAGGAAATGAAATATAAATACTATAAAAAGAAAAATATATTTTAAAAAATAAAAATAATTAAAAAGTAAAAATAAAAAGAAATTAAATAATAGAAATAAAAAATAAATTAGAAAAGAAAATAAATTAAAATAAAATAAAAAAGAAATTAAATAATAGAAATAAAAAAATAAAAAAAAGAAAAGAAATTAAAATTAAATTAAAAAGAAATAAACTAAAAGGTAACCCTGTAATTACAGGATGTAATTACACCCAATTCTCAGCCCCCTCCCCCCCCCTTGGGGTGGAGAGTGTAATTACACCCAATTCCACCTAATTGTTAAATTACCTGATCAAACAAAAATAGTCCAAACTGTGTAATTACACCCAATTCCAATTACTTGGGTGGCTTTCCAAATAGGCCCTTAGTAGATCAGCATGTGTTAGTACTATTATGTATTTAGTATGCTTTAATGTCACATCTTTGATTCAGCCAACCAATTGGTTCGCTTGGTCACATGCGGTCAAGCACCGAGTGCCGTGTTACACTTAGGCCATGGTTAGGGCCGTGACAGGTATGCTCCTCACTTGTATACAACGTGAAGAATCAAAATCCATTATCAATAAGCTATGTGATACTGTTTCAGAACTAGCTTCCTCAATTTTTTTAAAAAAAAAAACATATATTATTCTTTACAGTGTCCTAATAATATACTCCCTCCGTCCCAATTTTATTTTTATGAGGCACCATTTGACTTGACACGGAGTGTAAGAAAGTAATTTGTGTGGCTATAAATATCTCATATAGTTAAATTATTTTAAATATAGAAAAGTGACATCCTTTTTGGGACAGATTAAAAAGAAAAGTGTGCTACATAAATTAAGAAAAAGGAAGCAATACTTTGACACCCACATAATAGCTGATTGTCTATTCATAATCAGCCCTACCATAATCAACACCTTCCAACTTTTTTCTTTTTTCTTCCTTTCATATTTATTTGGGGGGAAAGGAAAAAGCAGGAGATAAGAAAGAAAATTGAAAAGAGGAAAAATATAATCTATCTATCTATCTATCTATCTTCTATTTATTATTTTAAAAGCATGAATGTAAATGTTGGTTGACCAAAATATCCTTCAAATATTGAACGACTTTTATACCCTTGACTCATTAAAGTTAACTTCTCCTAGCTAAGGATACAATTGTCTAACTTCTCCTAGGAAAGGATACGATTGTCATTACGAACAAGAGTTCTATTATAATAAGGAGTTATCGGAGAAAAAAATAATTGTGAATAGAACGTTAGAGTTAAAAGAGAATAACGAGGCTGACATTGTAAAGGAAGCCATACAACCAAATATTAACGTAATACAAGTCTAATTAAAATTTTCAAGTTCTTAGAATACTAATGAAAATTAATAGATCTAATAGCAAGAATTTAGGACTGAACATGTAGAATAGAACTATGTTAAATACCCCGCTCCTTCTCAACTTGGTCGTTATTTCGATTTGGACATATTTTATTTAAATATGAGTCGATCGAGAATGATTATTTTATTTATATCAAGATTAAAAGAAGGCAATGAAAGAAACATAATTTTCTCTAACAATTTCTAACGTGTTTAAAAAGTATACAAATCCAGAAAGAACTCAAATTCACTACATCCTAAAGTGGACCAAAATAGCATATTATGAATTAATAGGACTAAGTAGCTAGACATTTTTTTGGTTACTGATTTATGAAAAGGGTAGTATCATACTAGAAAGTTAGAATTTTATTTTGTAAAATAACTAAACAAAAAAAAAAAAAATGTTCGGCTAGCGATTCACTAA
The DNA here is from genome assembly GCF_029784015.1 of Lycium ferocissimum. Classification (NCBI taxonomy): domain Eukaryota; kingdom Viridiplantae; phylum Streptophyta; class Magnoliopsida; order Solanales; family Solanaceae; genus Lycium; species Lycium ferocissimum. The sequence goes on from NC_081351.1 coordinate 15,537,135, forward strand.
TATCCTTCCAATATTGAACACTTTTTTTTTACCCTTGTTATCTAATTCTATCATATTCTGTTGACTATTTTTATAAATAAAGAAATGTCATAGTTAAAAATGAAATTCAAAACCAATACTACTACTGAATTTTGATTTCGAATCTAATTAACTAAAGACTCCTTACTATAACGTTCAAATAAGAAGACCTTATTTGCCTAAGAGTAATTTTGTGACTAAAGTCGCTTTGTCGATATTAAAGTAAAATTCAACAAAGAAAATGATTAGGTAATTACTAGATCGTATTTTAATAGGCTCAGGCATTTTTACATTACCTCTTTTGTTTAGTGTTTAAAGATAAAATAAAAGTTCGTTAAACTAAAGTAAAGTAGTTATTTTAAGACAACGAATATAATTAATATCGGATAAAATTATAATTTTGAAGATTTTAAACAATATCTAGGACTTTGAATTCCTAATTAACTAATAATACAATATTACTAATGGGTGCATTCATATTTGACAAAATAGTTCTCTCCGTTAATATTTATAATAATTAATAAATTTCTTATTTACTTTTGTATTCAAGTATTATGAGGTGTTGTATCATATTTTCGGTACAAAATATAAAAATTCAGGTGAGATTTACTTTTTAGTTAACTTGACCAAAGTTGGATCACTTTTATGTAACAAAAAAGAGAAAAGTGATTTTTGTGTGATAAACTTTAAGTCAAGGCGCTTTTTTGTAACAAAAATTAGAAAAGTGATTTTTGTGTGACAAACTTTTAAGTTAAGTTGGATGACTTTACATAAAAAAAATAGAAAAATATTTTTTGTGTGATAAACTTTAAGTTGGATGACTTTTATGTAACAAAAAATATAAAAGTCACTTTTGTGTGGTAAACTCAAAGTTGAATGACCATCAGTTAGGATATTTTCATGGGAATCAATACGGATATGCTTAATTAAAATAGAAAGATGAGAAAAAATAAGAATACAAGTAAAACCATAAAGGATAATGTGAAGTATTAAGTAGATACGATCAAACAATATTTTTGTACCTTATAAAATAAATTATATATAATTTCATATAACATCGCCAAACATTTAGAGATTGACAAGGGATAACGTGCGAGACATGCTCGTAGAGACTAGTCTATACTATATTAAAAGCACGAAGGGCCTTAGAAATGTTGATTGAATTTTTTGCCCTTCATTAAAAGATTCTACAATAGATTATCAAAGACGGTGTATAGACAAATAATTTCGTAGTGAATATGGAATCGGATACAACATCTTGGGTTTTAAAACGAATACAAAATTTTACCTTCATGTAAACAACTTAAATCTCTTTTTCCTACGGAATAAACATGAATTATCGACGAAAAGTTAAATAGTAAAATTCGTCGCTAATACTATTTAGTGATTGATTAGCAATGAATTATCAAAAAAAATTCTTAATTAGCTATGAGAAATTTAGCGACGAAGTTCATTGCTAAGTCCATTTTCTTCTATAGTGTTTGCTATCAAATGAGATATGTGCGTTGGTCATGCGCCAAGCGTGTACACTAATCTAGTACTATATTAAAAGCACGAAGGACCTTAGAAATATTGATTGAACTTTTTGCCCTTCATTAAAATACTATATAATAGACAAAATTATCATTTACTATTTATCCTTTTTATATACACTTTTTATTAATTCGCTATTAAAATATATATACTTATTTGAACTAAATATATATACTTATTTGAACCAAGTAAGAAGTCCTAATATTTAGGTGTCAAGTTGAATATGACTTTATCTTATATATTCTTTCCTTATTTTAAAAAGCTGGAAAATTATGTTCCATTTTGAAGAAATAACGTTACAACGGAAGGACACACCTACTTTTAGTCAATCTCGACACCAAGTTTCATCCCATAGGGACTACTTGATTATTGTGGAAAACTAACGTATTCGCTTTTAAAACACTAAATCTTCGTCATAGTACGTACCGAAATCATGCATGCCTACTGCAAATAAAATTGTAAATACAATTGATTCAGGACTAAAAATCTATAATTTTACTTATTAAATTATGGCCTAATATTAAGGACTTTAAATCAGTTAAGATATTTTTACAAAATTACTATTTAACTTCCGTAAAGCTTCAAATTTCTTTCATCAAATTTACGCACGGTCTCTCCTTTTTAAATAACCTAAACTTTTTTCCTCATGAATTGGTAAGTTTTAATTATTTTACAAGTATATTGTTGGATTCATACTAATATTCTTAGTTTTATGGCTTGCTTATAAGAATTCATAAGATAATTTTACCATACATCTTGATTGATTCAACGTAAGTAGTGATTATGTTAGGAGAAAATTGCACGTAGTTTCTGTCTATTTTTTTTTCTTATTTACGTTGAGAATTTTTAGAAATTTATTGTTATTTAGGTTGGAAAACTTTCACTTTATTTATTCCAAATTGTGTACTAATAAAAATTCAACTTAGAGTTTAAAAAACACATCTTAAAAGAAATTGATCGAAAATTCATTAGAAAACGAAGGAGAAACGACCGAATTTGGTCAAAATTAATTATAGGGATCTCTAATTTTTTATGTTAGAAATTGGCACTCCTATCCCTAATCATGCAAAATTGTCACTTGAAAGCATGTGTTCTTTTGGAATGCTCAAATTGATTACATGGATTAATACATATATATTTATATCTGTATTATTAAGTTTTTACTTATATTTCATTGATGAAATCATTTGTTTTTTTCTAATGTGATTTGATATTTACTTTGCAGTGAATTCATCATTGACATCAACTATGATGTAATAAGGTACGCCTTTATATATTTAGTCCAAGCACTTTTTGAAATTTCAATATTTTTACTCAGTTCATATCTATTTTACATTATAAAACAAGATTTCCTTATTATTTGGTTCATAAAGTGACTGTTCAATCATTCTTACTCAATTGTTTTGTGAAGAAGTATATCACCAATAACGTTGTACAAAAACATAAATTATGAATTGTTCTTAATTCATTTAATTTTTTTTAATTAACATGTTGACATAATCTTAGTTTTATGCAAGTTTTAATTATTGATTTTAATTTGTTGCTAACTATTTTTTCTTATGTTTATCTGCATATTTATCCAGATAAATGTGATATTATTTATAACCAATTATTTGTTGTGTAATCATTTTTAGATGAAAATAAATAGACAACTCAAAAGAAGGAAATAAATGGATTCTTGAGATACAGGCCAGTTCGAACTGATTATCATTATTCTATATAACTTATACACATGGAGAGAGAGTGTGTGTTAAAAGTATGAAGGCTCTTGGCGAAATGTCGTTCGCCTTTTTTACCATATAGAAATAGATTTCACACTAGACATAATAGCCATTTAATTCTTATTTTAATATTTGCAAATTTGAAGTTAACTTGAATTGTACGTACTAAATAATTCCTTATTTGAACTAGGTAAGAAGTCCTAAAACTTTAATATTCTTTTAATTTGGACAACCTTCTCTGTCCCGAGTAACTGGCTCAACCTTAGAAACTTTTCTCAAGATTAGCTCTATTTTAGTAAATCAAATAATTATTAAATGCACAGAATCTATTTTCTTTTGATTAGTAGTGTTTCTTTTAACAATAATGTTATGCATCAAATCATTAGATAGTCATTAACATTAGCTATGGTTTACTTTTTACGGGGTACACAAATTTCAATTTTTAATCTTATGATAAATTTGAAAGAGTTTTTTAATAGCTATTGAATATTATAGGAGAGATTTATCAATTAAATACTAATGAATATTGGCTTAATGAACTTATATAGACCTTTACTTCCTAAGTTAATTCGAATTCCAATGATTTCTTTTGGAATAATAATTTTTTTACATAATATAAGAGTAAATAATGTGTTAAAAAAAAAAATTATTAGTGTTGAAAGAAATTAGAAAGAAAGAAAAATCGATTATAGCATAGTGTTAAATGTCAAATTGGCAAAATGTAACAAGGATGAAATAGTAGAAAATAAAAGATATTTCAAATGATTTTTTTGTTACACTTATTCTAACAAATGAATTATCTCAATATTCTTTTATATATTAAGTTATTTAACTACTAAATAAGCATGAATTATCAACGGAAAGCTAAACAGTAAAATTCATCATTAATCTTATTTAGCGACAAATTACAAATTATCAACAAAGAATTCTTAGCTACAAGCAATTTAGCCACGGATTTACGACGAAGTTCATAGCTAAAGTCCAATTTGTTTTTGCTGCAGTGTTTGTTGTCAAATGATGTACGCGCTTTGGTCACGTGCAAAGCGCGTACACTAAAACTAGTTAAAAAAAAGAATATGAACTTCTTTTTCATTCCCACTTTGGTATGTGAGTAAAGTAGAGGGAAAAAGAAATTGGGAGAATCTCAACGAAAAGTATAGATAATATTCGTTATTGCTGAATTGTTTGTCATAGTTTCATTCTTGTTTTTCCAACCACTTACATTGGTCGGCCATGATAAAATAAAGGTTTTTTTTTTTTAATCAATTTATTAATTACACTTGCATTATGAACATAATTTTCCCAAATGGGGCTCTGCCCGCAATCTTACTGAGAAAATGCCTGACTGGGAACGACTAGTTTATTTGGCCTAAACTCGCTCAGTCAAACATCAAAGGTATGCTCCTCACTTGTATACAACGTGAAGAATCAAAATCCATTATCAACAAGCTATGTGATACTGTTTCAGAACTAGCTTTCTCAATTTTTTTTTTCTTAAAAATCATATATTATTCTTTACAATGTCCTAAAAATATACTCCCTCCTTCCCAATTTTAATTTTATGAGGCACCATTTAACTTAGCGCATAGTTTAAGAAATAATTTTGTGTGGCGGTAAATTATCTCGTAGAGTTAAATTATTTTAAATATAGAAAAATGACATTCTTTTTGGGATAGACTAAAAAGAAAAGTGTGCCACATATATTGAGACTGAGGAGTAATAATTTGACACCCACATAAGGGAAAGGAAAAAGTAGGAGACAAAAAAGAAAATTGAAAAGAGGAAAAATATAATTAAAAAAGAATGTGAACTTCTTTTTCATTCCCACTTGGTCTGTCAGTAAAGTAGAGAAAAAGAAATTGGGAGAATCTCAATGAAAAGTACAGAAAAAAATAATATTTGTTATTGCTGAATTGTTTGTCATAGTTTCATTCTTGTTTTTCCAACCACTTACATTGGCCGGCCATGATATATTAAAGTGAATTCTTGTTTTTCCAACCACTTACATTGGTCGGCCATGATAAAATAAAGTGGTTTTTTTAAATCAATTTATTAAGTAATTACACTTGCGTTAGGAACAGAATTTACTCTTTGTGATTTTCACCATTTAAACCAGTAGAAGAGCCTTAGCCAGTTTCATATTACTTGTACAATTATTGGAAGAGTAAAAGGGAATTTGACCATAATTCCAACCTTTTACATTGATTTCTTTCAGTTAGCATAAGAGAAACACATTATCATATAACTCCATGTATAGTCATCTCTCTCAATACTACTACCTATCTTGTAATGGATAACGAGTTGACACAGTTTGAGATAGAGGTGATTTTGGGACCTGACTCCGAGCCTTTTGAAACCTTTATCACCAATCTCCCTCTTTCGGAGCTTAAGTCAATGGCGGACATGATGAAGCAGAAGGATCTGAACGCCCTTGTTCTTAAAATTGTTAATTTTCTCAGCTCCTTCCATGTCGACATTGATTCTCCTGAGAAGTGTGCTGAACGCCTTTCCAACTTACTTAATGATGATGAAGATTTATACACTTGGCGCAATCTAAGCATCTCCACTAAATCTGCCATCAAATCTTTCCTTCTTAATCCTATCATCAATTTGGAAGAATCAAAATTCATCATCAAAGTGCACTGTGATACCATTTACAGGTTGGCTACTTCACTTCTCCTAGACAACAGCTGGCCTGAATTATTGCCATTCTTGTACCAATGCCTCACTGATTCAAACAATTACTTCAAAGCGTCAGCTTTCTTAATATTTGCTGACCTAGCTTGGAAAATAGGTGAAACAATAGCAGTCCCTTCCACAAAGACTTTGCACTCACTATTCCGTAATACACTGAATGATGATACCGTTGATCTAGATGTGAGGATCGCAGCAATGTGGGCTGTGATCAGATTCATTCAGAGTATGCCGAGTTCAAATGAAAAGAAGCGCTTTCAGGATTTGTTGCCGGAAATGATGAAGACGTTGACTGACGCATATTTGAGCAAAGGTGAGGAGGAGGTTGCAGACGAGCAGGCCCTGAGACTTTTTATAGAGTTGGCCAAGAATGAGCCTAGGTTCTTTAGAAGTCAGCTAGTGGATGTGGTTGCCACCATGTTTGAGATAGCAGAGGCTGAGAATTTGGAAGAGCGGACGAGGCACTTGGCAGTTGAATCTTTGATAACTTTGGTTGAGGCGAAGAACAGGACCCCAGGCATGATTAAGAAGTTTCCCAGGCTTATTGATAGATGTTTCGCGATGTTATTGAAGTTATTACTAGATAATAAGGATGACCCTGCTTGGCATAGTGCTGAAACATATTCTGATGGTTCAGGAACAACAAGGAACTACCATGTTGGTAGGGAGTGTTTATACCGGTTTTCCCTTGCATTAGGAGGTAAGTCTATTGCTCATGTTGCCATAGAGCAACTGCCTGCTTACTCGGTTGCGCTAGAATGGGAGAAGCGCCATGCAACTCTGATTACAGTTGTTCATATTGCTGAAGGCTGATCAAAGGTACAACAATTGTCCTACTTGTGGATTAATTATGGCTATGGTTTGGTTATAACGCATATTATAACTAGTAGCATTTAAGAGGTGCATATGTTGGCAAACTGCCTACATTTATAGGATAGTTTGCTCATATGCGCCTATTATTCTTTAAAGGTTATCTCTTTGATTTTGTTTTTTGGGTTTTAGTTGTTACCTTGAATTAATGGCTTCTTTCCTCTTATAGGTGAGGATTAAGAATTCGGAGCAGGTGGTGACTATTGTTCTCAATTGTTTCCAAGATCCTCATCCTCGAGGTAGATGGGCAGCTTGCTATGCAGTTTTCCTGTTGTTGGTCTACTTCTCTCCACATTTGCAAGAAAAATACCATAGCCAAGTACTTCTTGCATTAGCTGCAGCTATGGATGATTTTCATCCACGAGTGCAGGTTTGTCCTATGTGATATTACCGTCTATGGATGCTGCAAGCAGTGGTTTAAAAGTTTTCTGACAAAAAGTCTTGAGGCTCACGTGTGAGCCTTAGTTTTGTGAGGCTTACGCCCTAAGTACCCGATTGTATGCCCTAAGCACGCCTAATGGCCAACGTTTGAGACTCGTCTAATAATTCTTACACAACTTATATGTCAAATTCCTTTATTAACACTGTTGACCCTCACAATTCTTTAATAAATAAATTATGCTTAGTAGTTTTTTTCATCTATTGAAATAAAAAGATTGAGAGTAACTCAAGTAACAACTCTAGTATTGCATATTTACCATTTAAGAACACCGTGAGGGTGAACATAACTTAACGTTTCTTTTTAAAATACATATAATTTTACATCTTTACTTGTCATAATATTTTATTATATCATTATTTGAAAGCAATATTTTTTTATTCATGAAGGAGTGATGTTTTAATTATAAAACCGATAAAGTTTATTGATTTTTTAGGGAGGTAATTTACATAGTATGATAGTAATACTCGCTCTGTTTCAAAATGTTTGTCTGGTTATGACTTGACACGAAGTTTAAGAAAATAAAGAAGATTTTTTAATCTTGTGGTCTTAAATTAAAGATATGTAGAATGTACCAAAATACCTTGTAATCTTGTGGTCTTAAACATTCCATATGGAAAGTTGGAGTTAAAGAGTTGCCAAAAAGGAAAGAGACATTCTTTTTTAAACGGACTAAAAAGCAAAATAAGACAAACATTTTGAAACAAAAGGAGTTAAGAAATTGTGATTCTTTTATTGTTTGAAAGTTAAGATATTAGAGATGATTTGCATCTCATAATAGTTTTTATATCATTGCATTATTTATACGAGTAAAATCATGTTAGAAGTTTTGTTTTCTATGAGTTTCTTTAATCATGTTATTAATTTTTTAAACTATTAATATATATTTTATAATTTGTGTTATTTACTACATTATAAATTCAAATTTTAAAGATCCATGGGGCTTACAGTCCACGCCTAGGGACTTACGCCTCGCCCCATACTAAGTAAAACGTCCAGTCTCACGCCCCTGCTTTTTAAAACACTGGCTGCAAGTTTCACAAAAAAATAATTGCAAGCAACAGTTTTTAATCTAACTGTGCTTTTACAAGGGGTTTGCTATACCATACAATTGAAATATCTTTAACTTTGGCTTGGTGTAATACCGGATGAATTTTTTTTCAAAAATGTTCTTTTATCCACAGAGAGAGTAATAAGCGATTAATTTTCTTTGTATATTCTAGTATATATATGATTCCTAAGAATCTTGGGCTTAACACCCAACCACATTAACCTAAATATAATTGGTACGTGTGGGAGTTGGCTCTCTATCAGGTTACTCAACTTATTGCATTATGCTTCATATCTTGATGTAATATTTGAGATACTCCGACAAGTTTGTTGCTTCATTTGCTTATTCATAGCGCTTGTTCCCAATTGGTTCTCTGCACTCACTTGTGCTTTTCTGCAACATGGGCCCGTTAAAGATGTGTTTTGTGACATTCCTTTTAGAAGGTATAATAAATAAACTAGATCCCAAATTTGGCCTCAGCCGGAAAGTATGCTCTTCAATTTTGGATGTGCATAAGCAGGCACCTCAACTTGTCTGTACTTTATCAGTTGAACACTCGAACTTACAAAATGATCATCTAGACACCTCCAAAATTTATATGTCACGTCAGCATTTGTGATTCCGCGTTCAACTTAATACAAGTTGAGCCTACTTGTACATACCCAAAGTTGGAGGGTGTACTTGCAAGCGAAGGCCAAGTTTGAGGACTTATTTATGTATTATGCCCTTCTAGAATTTTGTCACATCATCGTTAATCTCCCCATTTTCTTGAATAATAGACCCGAGATACTTGATTTCTTGGGTGTAATACTAGTTTAATTAAAAAGTTTGTTCTTTTTTCCACAAATAGAATAATAATCGATTAATTTTCTTTATCTATTCTAGTATATCTGATTTCTAGGAATCTTGGCATTGACACACAGCCACATTAACCTAAAAATTGGTACGCGTGGGAATTGGCTCTCTATCAGTTCACTCAACTTATTGCATTATGCTTCGTATCTTGATGTAATCTTTGAGATACTTTGAGAGGACTCATGGAAATATATGGATTCATTTTCTTAGTCATAACTCTTGTTCCCAATTGGTCCTCAGCAACATGGGGCCATTAGGGATGTGTTTTGGCTTCATTTGCTTGTTCCCAATTGGTCCTCAACACCAGAGGCGGACCCAGAATTTTAAGACGGCGAGGGCACTATTATCTTGACATAAACTCCAGTAAAAAATTTAATGACGACTGAGGGATAATACCGTATAGGACCAGTCATTAATAGCGCAGCAATGGCAAAAATACAAGTATATAGGTCAAATATGTGTAATAAATAAAATTTAATATAGTGAAGCAAATGAAAGAGATAGCTCAGTGGCTAAGGCTGTGCAACATGTGGTGAGTGCAGGTTCAAATCTGGTTGAGCTCATTTAACGCTTATTGTTTTCCTGAAAATAGGCTCAAAAAAATAATTAAAAGTGACATTTGGGTTCGATTCGGGGTGACATGTAAAGAAGGCAACAGTTGCAACCAACATGCCCCAAAGACAATTTCATTTGTTAGAGTGCACAATTAAATATATATATCGTCCGTTTCAATTTATGTGAACCCATTTGACTGGGCATGGAATTTAAGAAAGAAGATGAGACTTTTAAACTTGAGGTCCTAAATGAGTTATATATATTTTGTGTGGCTATAAATTATTGCATAAAGGTAAAGTGTTTCCAAATATAGAAAGAGGTCATTCTTTTTTGCACGGACTAATAAGGAAATAGGTTCACATAAATTGAAAGAGAGGGAGTACTAATTTATCAAGGTATATACACATATATATGCATAATTTTTTCCGATGCACTCCCACCCACCCATTTGTGTCCGCCTCTGCTCAACACTCACTTGTGCTTTTCTGCAACATGAGGCCATTAAGGATGTGTTTTGTAACATCCCTTCTATAATTTTGTGCAATTATATTAGTTCCCCCGTCCGAATTTACGTGGCACCTTTTCTTTTTAGTCCGTCCAAAAAAGAATTTCACATTTCTATAATTAGAAATAACTTAATTTTAAAATTTCTCTTTTATCCTTAATGAAATGATTTATATTCACACAAATATCTTAGGTTTGTTTTTAAATCACAAATTTGAAAAGTCTTCCTTTATTTGTGCCAAGACAAATGATGCCACATAAATTGAGACAGAGGTAATATAATTCTATCTAACTTATTGGCATCCAGTAGAGTGCTTTAGGAAGAATTTATTTTATGACTTTGTTTTGGTTGCAGTAAGAGCTCTCTTGCTGACTTACAAGAACGTTGAACGATTGTAACATATGAGATTATAGAGGAACTACTTAGTACTAAATGCGACATTACTTATCCATTCCGTTGCTCTTTGGCATTTTCATAGGCAATATAGAGGCAACCAAATTACAGAGGAATTTCATTGCCCACAAGTGTGATGCAAGAAACCAATTTTTTTTTTTTTTGTTCATTCAAATCCAGATTGACAAACATATTGTCCAAAAAGAAGCATTAAATGCAATTGCTGTTACAGCTGGATCTATTAAGGTATTAACTGGTGCGTTTTTTTCAACTCAATTATATTTGTACCTATATTATGAATCATGAAGGCTAATACATTATACGCCAACAGGAGCACTTCCGAACCTGCTATGACGCTGTTATGCCACACTTGAAAACTCTCCTGAAAAACGCAGATCTTCAATCTAATCTCATTGTTCTTTCATATGCAATGGAGTGCATAAGCTGTGTTGTGATGGCTGTTGGCAAAGAGAAATTTAGAGATGACGAAAAGCAGGTCTTCTACTAATAATTATGTCCGGTGGATCCAGTACATCTTCTTTAGTTCTGTAATCATGGCTTGGTTTTTGTTTTATTACAAAGTAGGTTTACCATAGTCGTCAAACCATATTTTGCAGCAAGATAATGACAGGGATATCTTTCCTCATATCAATTCCATTTTGGTTTCATTTGTTTTCTTTTTGCCTCTCTTACTTTTCATTTGTTTCCTTTTCTGTTGATGTTGTCATTAAAGGTTATGGAAATGCTTATGTCATTACAAGAAAAAGTGGATGATCCAACTACTACTATAAGCATGCTACAGGTATGTGTTAATCACTTGATTTTAAGATCATAATTGATTTCTAGATGGGCCTCTCTTTATTTTCATTATTTCATCACAGGCATGTGCTAGAATTTGCGAGTGCATGGGAAAGGATTTTCTTCCTTATATAAAAGTCAAACCTCATGCCCATCTTACTTCAATGTGCTCAACTTAATACCATCTCTATGGAACAGTACAATGAAAACTATAAAGTAGATGCTAATAGGTTAGCTTTTATCATTGAGGTTTGACTTTTTTCCGTAATTTGTGAAGTTCATTTAGATTTCTTCTTCTTTTATTGAGTTATATAGTTGACCTACATTGGGTATAAAAGGCATCCAAAGTGTTTTATAAATATCGTACTTAAGGTTCATTTGGATGCTCAAATTCTTCCAAATACTATCAGAGCCAACTCTTGACAAGTCCATTCTCACAAATGTCTATCGGTATTAAAGTCCAGGGTTGAATTCCAAAATCCGGTTACACATGCTAGAGGAAGCTATGATGAGAAAATTGATCTAGGGTCTAACTCAACTCTAAGGGGTCGTTTGGTTGGAAACAAGTTATCCCATGATAACTTATCTTGAGATTAGTTATTCCACCCTCTCACAGAGTTGAGTTCATCCCGGGATAACACTACAATCCGGGGATAACTAATCCCATGATTAGTTATACTGCTATTTTATCCCAACCAAACGTGGGATAAACTCATCTCAAATATAATCTCGGGATTATTTATCCTTATCCCTTGTACCAAACGAGCCCTATAAGCTAACCCGAGAAGTGAGGATTGCACATGCAGATAAAGTGTGAGAAATGAACTTAAACACAAGAAAATATAACAAAACATGAGGCATAATGTAGCTAAAAAATGTACCTTGAGCCGCCGGTCAGATACAACGATAGTAAAAATGAAATGAGCAAGATTAAGTTGGATGTCTGAAACAAATACTGCAAAAAATTTCAAAATGGCACTAAATGAGATATAATATGTTATAGTACTATTTTATTATTTTAATTATTTTATTAGTTCTAAATAAATATATAATTATATATCATATGTCTTTAATATTCTCTAATCAATTAAATTTAGTAGCTTAGACCTTTTATTAGCTTATATATAGATTAAAAAAATTAGTATTTTAGATCTTTTATTAGCTTATATATATATTAAAAATTATTATTATCTATATAATAATATATGATAATGAATATATATATAATCAAATATTTTGGTATTTGTTTTGTACACCGAACACACTATTGAATACCCAACTTTTTAAAAATGCATACCAACTACTGTTTTAATGAAATTGTGGTATCAAAAATTTCGATTTCTATACTATAATTCGATATATATGATCGTATCCGACGGACACACAAGAGCACATGGTCAACAAGTAATATAAAAGATGTAGAGTATCGTTCCCAATAAGGACTTAATTGTTAAATTTGAAAATAGATTAAACAGAAAAGAAATCAAGAGCTTTGTTTTCAAGCCAAGAATGACCATAGGATATAAAGGAGCATCCATAGGATTTAGAAGGGTTCACTTCACCTATTGTCTTAGGTTTTAGATTATATTCTCAAATTCCTTCACACTCGTGAATTTGGACTTTATATTGTCTTTTTTAATAAAATTGGGTAAACACAATACAATTAGCAAAAGCCTATGTGTCACCATTTTTCATATAATCTTTTATTTAAAAATACTTTATTTTGTTTTCTCATTCATTAAATATAATCAATATTTTATAGATGTGCAGTCACCACATCTTTAGGAGCACTTGTTTCTGCCTTTATTAAAAACTTTGTATTTGTTTCTTAAGATGGGTAGTTAATTAAATAATTACTTCTATTGGATATGATTGATTTCTAGTACAATAAATCTTGCTTAAGCTTCAAATCTTGCAGTAAAGAGACACAAGAGATGAAAGCTAAAGCCTGTAGAATGCTATGTTGGTATGCTGGTATATTGAAGGAAGACTTTTACCCATGGATTTCCCAGGTTGGCGTGAATGATCACCTGCGTGTTTTCTTTTTCTCATGTGCTTTCGAGAGAAGTCAAATGAAACAAGTGATATCAATTGCTTAATGTATGAAACAGGCTGTTTCAATCGTTGTTCCGCTTCTGAAATTCTTTACCCACAAAAAAGTCAAGAAATTTGCTATTGTAGGTGAGAATTCTCATGATTTCATGAATTCCTTTTTAGTTGTTGATGCAATTTAATATTTTTTGTTGTTTAAGGCCTAAGCTTCCTGTTGCTTTCTGCTAAACTGGCTGTTTGAGAAAGGTGTTGCTCAAGGTGGAAGCGAGTCATATTTCACAAGATTGTCAGACGATATAATATTGGCTTTGGTAGAAGCTTTGCATGAGGTTATTCTTAACATCAATACTTATGTTGTTTATTTTTCTTCCTTTTTTCGGTGGGGAGAATGCTTAAGTTCAGTGTATTTGGATAATGAGAAAGTGATTCCAGATATGTTATCTCAGCAGGAGAGTGAGACAGAACTGTGTGCAGCCATGTTGGGAGAATTAAATGATTGCCTGCAGGTTGGTTTATGTTTAAGGTGGTTTCTTTAATATTGTTGATCAAAGTTTGCAGTGTTCTCAATTAATCGTGGTATAGTTTCATTAGTAGTGGCAAGAAGTAAGTTGGAATGACAAAAGTGCTGGGAAACCGAGGTAAAACCAGTACAATAATGATAAATATTATTTATTTAGCAAGATTAGCTGAAAATAATATATTACTGCTATAATATTTTTATAGTAAGTACCCGAATTGACTTGAGTCATGTTAGGCACTGTCCGAAGAAACTATTTCAGCAATGTGAAATGTTTTTTCAGAATTAAACAAGCCCTTCTCTAAATTTAATTAGAGGATACATGAATCATCAAAATTATATTAATATTACCAACAAGTTTATTAGAAGCAACAAGTTTATTAGAAGCAAAATAAGATACCATGAAAAGACAATAAAAGAGAACCAATTTAGAAGAAAGGAAGAGAACGTGTAGAATAGAAAAGGGATAAGAAAATTTTCTGATGTTAAAAGATTTCGCTTGAATAACTATTCTGAAGGATCAATGCCTATTTATAGGCTTAAAAATTGATTTTGCACAAGCCAAGTGTCCATGACACTTGTCTTCTCAAATTTCATTAAATGCCACCACTTTATACGTTTTAGACAGTGGGCCAATTTGCCATGTATCAACAATTCATTAAAAAAATATTAATTCTTTAAAATATCATTACAATCCCCCACTATTTTAAAGAATTTAGAAAGAAGAGTATAACTTGTTGGATTTGCATGTCTGAAATGAAATAGGTTTGGTGCCTTTTGGGCTATGAACCATACTTAGACCGATAAAATTAACTTACAAAATTATTGGTAAAATATAAAGTTTCTATGAACCAATAATTCTTATTGTAAGCGTAGACTTTATCAGTCACATTTCGACCTTCGTAATTTCTCTATTCAACGTAGTTTTGCACGCTAGGCCATGCATGTGCCTGGTTATTCACGAGAGCTATAAAGACTAGGCCAACATCACATAGCAGCAGCTCCGCTACACTCTCATATAGGTGAATTCATAAAGTGTACACTTCTTTAAATACACCATCCATAAGGACTATGATTTCATTAAGAGATAATAACTCATCCTCACAATTAATAGCAGTTCAAGCACTCTCTTTAAGTGCATAGAGTCAATATCGACTTGTTATTACCCATATGGACCTACTTCAGGGGATCTTCAATCAAATAGGTTGGTTTACCATCTCTATTAACAATCATATGGCCTTAACCCCATCTCTCTTGAGGTTTGAAGAATTAATTTTCTTCCCACAGGTTTAGTTAGTGAAACGGCCAGATTCATTTCTAACTTCACATAATCAATGGAAATTATTCCATCTCTCAACAACTGTTTGACGGCATCATGTATCAATTTCATGTAGACGCTCTTACAATTATGAGTTTTATTCTTTGCTATAGTAGCTATTGTCGCTTGACAATCACAATGCATAAACACAGGAGGCAACTCATCCTTTATTAAAGG
>NC_081351.1:15552730-15646717 GCF_029784015.1 Lycium ferocissimum
ATGGCATCAAGCTAACACAATTGAACAATCAACACATATAACGGGGTGGCTAGTCCCAACACACATCGGGCCCAACCTAAGGCAATATCATCCCAACTTCACACCCGAAGGTTCACATTACTGTCTCCGACATCATAATCTAAGTATGTGATTCACTATACGAAGTCTCACCAAGGTAAACCATAACCTGCAATTTTGACACCGCAACAACAAGTCACTCTTTTGCCTTGCCTTTCCTCACGAGCTCGAACCAAGTAGTCTAAGCATAATCGAACTCTATATTAGAATTCATGAAGAATGATACTAATATTGCTATGATATCAATTAGGTCCATTTTAACCCTAGAAATTGGAAAAATAGGCTCACAAGGGCAAAACGGGAAATTCGGTGGCAAAATACCAAATTAAGTCCTAGATGATCATGACTCAACCATTAACTATTGATTTAACTCAAGAATTGGTCTAAATTTGATTTCAAGTAAAAAACCTCAATTTGGGTATGAACCCTAATTCTCCAAATCCGAAATTCAACATTAAAAGTGAAAGATATATGATTACTAAGCTTAGATTCATCAAGTTTTATCATCAACATCATCAATTTATCATATAGGACACTAAGGGAAAATCTCCCAAAACCCTTCTTCAAATTCCAACTTTAAGGGATTTGGCAAGGGAAAGGAAAATTCTAAGATGATTGTGATTAAGGAAGAGTAAAGGACTGGACAAAGTTTTACCTCCAAGAAATTCCTCAATTTGTCTCCAAGAACAGCTTTCCCAAGCCCCAATATCGAGATATGAAATAAAGAGGGTCTAGGACTTATATAAGACACATTTAATGAAATACTTCTGCCCGTGACCTCCGCGGAGAGGAAGATGCCGCTTTACAAAGATCGCCGCTACGAGGCTGGCCGGAAATCCCGTAGTGTTTGCGACCTATTTCACTCATGACCGCCCCGGCGCCATCACTGCCATGGCGGTGCCGTGGGCGGCGGCTACGTGCCGCCGTTGCGAGCACCAGACACCAGATTTTCATAAATTTTCTAAGTCCTCAATCGAAATTTTGAGTTATTCTCGAGGCCATCTACTCACAACCCGACCACCTAAACCCATACAAAAGTACGCTACGAACGCACTCGTGGTCTCAAAATTTCCAACGAAGGTCTCGTCGACCGAGTCAACCACCGATTCCTACTTTCCATTCCCATCCAAAGTCCCGAAATGCACCACAATGCATTGGGAACTGAACCAATTATACATACAGGTTCTAAACAACCATGCGGAACTCTCGGAGTTGACGAAACTCCGAAAAAGGTTCGCCCAAAAGTCAATCTCGGGTCAAAAGTGAGTCAATCAATGCTCGGGAACAGTGAAAGTGTCAAAAGAATTGTAACGACCAAACGGTTCGTTACAGTATAAGTCAACACGAGCCAATCACCAAGTACAAGTCATCACCTATGTTATAGCATCTAAACCCAACTGTGCCAAGTCTCAGTACATCCAATCCGAATCCCTATATCATAACTATATCACAATAGAAGCCAAAGATACAATGCAATGCAATAATTTATGAAATATGGATGCAATTCATATGCATCGATACACGTACTCGGATGATGGAAAATCACATCTCGGCAGCACCACTCATGGGGGACCCGCGAAGTCCATGTACCAATCCTCATGATTTCGACAAAGATTTCGACAATCGCTACCAGCAATTCATACCTCGATTTCGGGATAAACATCGGGCATCGGTCCTCACATTACTCTCATCCAACTAAGCCCAACTCATAGCAATGTTTCCTTGTATATCATCAGTGTATCAACAGTATATCATGAAGGATGAAAATGCGTGCAATGTATGAGTTCAATGTCAATAATCAAATCAATCTCAACAATACCACACATGGGCTCACTAACAATATCAATAAAAAGGCTACACAATAAGCCACAATAGAATCACAATCCTCGTCTCAAACAACAAGAAGTAAGGTACTATAATATCATCATCAAGAGATATCACTAGTCACCAATATCTACTATATCCACGTGGTAAGTAAGGTACTAAGTCTAAAGATCCCAAAGTTCATGATATGATGTTTTTACAAAGCTAAGGATCCTAATTACTACTCCTTGATGTTGTTCATTGTGCTATACTCACCTTATATGCTAATTTCTTCAAGGTGAGGCAGAATGTTTATGAAACTCTATAATGGAATCGGGGGTTCACGACCTTACATCACCCCGATAGTTTTATAGTTTGTTTTGAGTTTCTATGCATGATTCATAATAACTATATGATGATGATATTACACCGCGCCTATATGGCCGGGCAATCACCTCTAAGGCGGGCAGCGTATTACACCATGTCCAGATGGAATGGGCAGACACCACTAGTGGACAGCATGAGATGTTTACCCCGGACGCGGAAGGCCTGGACGTGGGATAATGATGATCACACCGTACCTATATGGTCAGGAAGCTTATACATATATGCATACATGATATGATGATGTTTATGAAGTAAGTTAGCATGCATTATTTCATTCTTAAGTGACAGTCAGTTACAAGTTGCTCTCCACTCGATGTCTCTTTATTTCATTGATATGTCATTATTGTTTATGCCTTACATACTCGCACAATGTTCGTCTTAAAATGCGTCTTTTCTTTGGACGCGTGTTCCTACCCACGGTGGAACTGGGAGGTGATCCGCATTCATAGGAGCTATCGGATTTATAGGAGCACTCCATTACTCTGGAGGTGCTATTTTGAGATATTATTTTGTGTACATATTTGGGCACACATTGGTCTATCCCTGTCCATATGTCTAGTACTGCTAGTAGAGGCTCATAGATACTTATGTGTGGGTAGTATGATCTCATAAATCCATCATTTATATTTGTAAATCATTTTTGTAGCCATGAGAGCTCACGTATATATATATATAGGCATATGCTGCCCTTGAGATCATGTACGTTAAGGTTTGGTATGATGACTAGCTGGATGAGTGGTGCTCGGTAGTCAGCTCTGGGTACCCGTCATGGCCCATTAATTGGGTCGTGACAAAATCAATCCCAACAGTACCACATATGGGCACACCAACAATATCAATAAAAAGGCTACACAATAAGCCACAATAGAATCACAATCCACGTCTCAAACAACAACAAGTAAGGTACTAGAATATCATCATCAAGATATATTACTAGTCATTAATATCTACTATCTCCATGTGGAAACGAGCCAATAACAAATAGAATAAGATAAGTAACAACAGAACAGTGTGGCCAGCCCCAAATCATACGACAAGGCCCAACTTAAGAAAATATCCAACCCAACTTCATACCCGAAGGTTTATGTGCACTCTCCAACAATATCGTCTAAATATATGCTTTGCTAATCGCAGTCTCACCATAGGGTAAACCGTAACCTACCTGGAAGGCCGAACAACAAAGTCTCTAGCAATCACGCCTTAGTCTTTCCTTTCCTTTGAGCCACGCAATAATGGAAATCTAATCATATCAGAAATATGCAATTAGAATCAAGAAGAATATCAATCAAACCCTACTTCTATTCAAGACCCAAATCTCCAACCTAACAAATGGGGTTTATGAACTAGAAAGGTGAAATTAGGATTCTGTAGGTCTCAACGTGAAATTAAGCTCTAGGCGATCAATTCCCATCAATTACAAGCTATAAGAACCAACAAGTTACTTAATTTCATATTCTAGGCAAAAAAACCCCAAATTTGGGTGTGAACCCTCACTTCCAATCCCATGAGTTAGCCACTAATTAGGAAGAATTCATGTAATCTTGTCATTAATTCCATGCTTAATAAAGCTAACCAATCAATAAATCAAGATTACAAAGCCTAGAAAGAAGAACTCATTGAACCGTCTTTTAATTCTTAAATTCTTAGTGAACTAGCATGATAATGGAATCTTAAGGTGATTATGGAAAATGGAATAGCAAATAAGATAGATTGGCTTACCACTAAGATTTTCTCCCAAGAATCACCTTGAGTGCTACCAATAACTCTAAAGTCGAAATAATAAAAAATGAGGGACTTAGGTCGTTTAATACTCATTTAATGAAATTAACTGCCCGTCACCCGGTTCTGTGACCAATATACCGCTTCAGCGACACCGCTTCTACGGTCCTTCCCTAAATTACCTAAGTCTCTACAGTGGCAGGGTGACGGGTGACCACTAAAGCAATATCGGTGCCACAGTGCTGGTGCCGCCATAGCGAGCACCACACACCAGAAATCCCAAGTTTCACAATTCAACCCGAAATTCCGACTATCACCCAAGGCCATCTTCTCACATATCATATATGCAGACATACATAAAAACACGCTATGAACGCACTTTTCGCCTCAGAATTCCCAACGGATGTCTCGTGGACTAAGTCAACGCCCGACACGTCAAATCTAACTTCCCAACCCAAGTCCCAAAATGCTCCCAAGTGCATTGAGAACCGAACCAAATATACGCACGAGTTCTAAAAGACCATACGGACCTCTTCATTGATGTGAGCTGTGATTTGATATTAATAATGATAAGATGGAAAGTGAAACATCTGAGGCTTCTTATTATGGTGTTGCTATGTGCATATTTCGTGTAGCCTCTCTTGCATATATATTTGGTGTTACCTATGTGGTCCGAAGGGAAATTGTTCAGACGTGGCATTGTAAAGATTTGGGAATAAGTTCATATAGGTAGTTGATTTACGGATGATGTTATGTTTATTAACCCTCATGATTATTGTTGAATTTGACATTCATACAGGCATTTCATCCTGCGTTTATCATGATGCTGTGATGTGGTTCTAATGGAGAAAGTGAAGAATGAAAAGTCATCTCTGGGCTGTGTGCATTTGATATAGTAGCCATCTCTAGGTTGTGTGCAAAATGGCTAATGATCGGTGGCAGGTGTTGTGGTAAAAGTCATTTCTGGGTTGTGTGCTGAGTGACTGGTACATGGATTGCTTGGGTCCCCTATGGGTCATGACTATCGAGATGTGAAGGTTTCCGTCTATAGCATATGTGTACAATATGAGACAGTTGGCCACTGCATTGCATTGCATCGCACATGCATTCACATTACATCCATTCACATCTCAAATTCTAGTTCTTGTATTTGTTGTATTGCATGGTGCATTTCAACCTTGATTCCTTGGTTGTTAATTCATTTAAGATGTTCCATGGTGTAGACAGTCTGTAGGGAGGAAAGTGACTCGCTCATCTCCTTCTGAGTCGCAAAGTATCTCTCCATCTCCTCTTGGGTACAGAAACCCACAGCAGCACCGGATGAACTAGAATCCCCAGAAGGCCTGGGCTTACTCTGGAACATCGCTATCATCTCATAAAAGTGATAATCAATACGCTCAAATGGACCCTGGACACGGGGAGCCTCAGACTCAACTCCAGCTTCGCTCCCTCCCTCATCGGCACTAGCCCCAACAATCTCTTCCTTCCTCCTCTTTCTACTATTGACAGCAATACCACGACTTTTCACCACTAGCAGAGGAAAGGGGCGTCAGAGTTGACCTAATCATTGCCATCCTTCTCCGAAACCTTGGCCCTCCTGCACAGTGAAGTAATCAGCGACGGAAACATCAAACTCACAGCACCATCCCTCAAGAACTCTCGACACTCCTGGATTATTTGCGAACCCACATTCACTGGCACATTATCAATAACACAAGCAACCAAAAGATCCCTAGGATAGGTCACGTCCCAAGCATTTATCGAAGGGTATATCCGGCGATAGATGATATTCAGCCACCTCTTCACCTCAGCAGTAAATTTGTCACTATGAATTGTAACCTTGCTACGGCCCCAAGTGATACCTGACCAGTCCTCCTCAGCTGCCAATTTTTGATACCAGCCACTCTGAATTGTCATCATTGTCCTTGGCCTCCAACGGTTCCATCGGGTGGTTATCTACCTTGTACACTAGGTTGATGGCCTTAGCTCCCACTTTCACGGCAACCCCTCGAATAACAATCTTTGGATTAGGAGAATCGCAGTCCACCGTGGGAAACATTCATAGAACTCCCTAACCCAAGTCTCCCTAACCCAAGTCTCGTTGCAGTAACTGGGATCTTTGACCAAGCGCATCCACTTAATTGCTTCCAATTTCTCTAGAAATTTTGGGGCACACTTGTCCAAATGTTTCATGTCAAAGCTCACTCAAGTAGTAGGGGCATACGCATTTGCTCCAGGTATCGACGGCGGTATTGGGGAGTTAGGAAGGTCTTATAAGCGGGAGCTTGTTCCTCTTAACATTGTTGTTCGTCACTTTGATTTTGAGACATAGTGCCTACAAGAATAAAGCAACGTTTGAGTTCGTATCACCCCAAGTTCAGTATCTAATCTAGTAGGTTACATAGTAAATAACTCCATAAAAATATCTCGTGTATTAAATTTGTAAAGCTGCAGATTCTGGTGCCATCTATTGGAGGCACCGTTGTAGCGATCACTCTTACCACTATAGCGGTCACTCATACCGTTGTAGCGGTGCCACAATAGCGGAAGCTTAGACCACTTCCGCGATTATGTACACTCTCCTAAGTCGCTTCAGCGCACGCCTGGGCGCTATAGGGAAAATGCTCCAGCTGTCAACCAACTACTGAAGCGGTCTTGTCTGCCCTAACAGAAACTTGAAAGTTCCAAATTTTGGACTTGCAATTTTTGACTTGAAAACTCATTTTTATTAATGGATCAGGAAACTTTCAGGCATGCATAGTGTTTGCAACCTATGGGGAACAATTTATAGCAACAAACAACGACCGAATCGAGACAAATTTAAAGACTCATTTCAAAAACAAAACTCTTTACTATACTCAAGTTTTCCACCCCAAATCTGAGCATTATCTGAGCAATATGAAATGTAGCGATTAATCTAATACCAGACAAGTGATAAATTTCAGATTATAACCACCCACCAACTCCATCAACCAAAACTTAAAAATCTTAACTTTGGGGTTACAAATCCGTTTATTGAAGCATGAAAACTCAAAAGTCCAGTTCCATTATCTTACTATGAGTTGAGAAGAGTGATTTCTTACCTTGAAATTGAAGATCTGATGGAGATTAGTGGGTTGAGAGTTACCCATTTTTGAATTTTTTGTCCTTTCTTTGAAAGCAAATTTGTGGTAGTGTTGTGTTATGTAGTAGGGGTATAGGAGAGGCTTTATTTGTGTTAAAGATGAAGTTGGGATATTGTAGTACGGTGGGAATTGGAGAGGATGTCGGAATTGTGAAGCGGTGGAATGAGAAGCAAGAGTGGTAAATGACCTTTTAAATTTTTGATTTCGCGATGACCGCTACACGGTACTCTGCCGCGCCTGCGTAGCCGCAATAGTGGTTTCTCAGACCATTGCAGCGGTCCCCTTTTGTTTCTGATATTATCGCTGCAGCGATGTCCTTGTCGCACTAATATTACCGCAGCAGCACCTACCTATCCGCTAAAGCGGACCCTTCATTTATTAGTAAATTAGTCCGATAAAAGTTGCAAACCAAGCCTTAAACCTACCACCATGTGGCTCGGGTAGGCCTAAGAGTCAAATACCACTCGATTCTTCACATATTGTTCTTTAGCGATTTCCCTGTGAGACATATAAATTCAACAATCCCCTTTCGTTAGCAACTAGAATTTGATTCGAAATTAATGGCTATTAATTGTTAAGTTTAGACATGAGTAGTAATGTGATCCCTGCTGACTCTTGACTGATAAAATGTGAATCCAGATACTTTCTTCCTTTCGCGTCTTGTATTTAGTTCGGTCAAGCTAAAGAAGGTTTTCGTATTATGTTGTCGCTCAAATTCCGCTAGGCTCGGTAATTTCAAATTAATAGACCTGGTTCATTTCACGAATGAGGACCCGATGTAGAATTTCCTAGTATAAAATTTAGATGTGTACTCCATCATCCTTATTATGTGAATACACTACCTCTCTCCGCTCTTGTTCATCCCCTTGCCGTTCAAGGACGAACGGTTGTTTAATTATTATCTAATGTAACGACCCGTTTGGTGATTACCGTAACTTCAAAAGATTCGCGACTTTAACATTCTGGACTTGTTGGGTTCGTTACGTGTTCCTGATGAACCTCTAGCCAAATTGGACCTATTATATGAGTGAAAGTTAAAATATCAAATTTCGGCCATCGGACCCAGTTAAACCGCTCCAGCCATAGGCTGACCGCCATATCAGTCATGCCTCCACGACCTATACCCCGCTATAGCGAAGGCTGAAAAAAATTCCAGAAGATCGCTTGCGCGATCTCGATGCCGTTGAAGTAGTAGACGACTAGTGGTTGACCTATTTGAAGCCCCATTTATGGACTTGACCTAATATTTCAGTTCCCCAAAGTTACAGCAGCCACAGGGAGGATTTTTAGCCTTAGAGACATGAATGCTTGGGAAGGTAACACCCTTTGATTCCCCATTTCATCTCTCATTAATTCTTCCTTCCTTCTTACATAACTTACGGTTATGGCAAGTCATTAAATGGAGATTCCTTGTTAAATTCTAAAGAGACTAATTAGGATAAAAGAGGTATTCTTGACCTAGAGTAAATGGTAACTCAAAGAAGCTTGCTTATTGCAAGACCTAGATTAATAACAAGTTTCTAAGCCTAAATCTTTCTATTCCCAAATGGGTTAACTTGATAGGTGTTAATAATGAGGAATATGATCTAGTAAGGTAAGTTTGACTTATGTTAAATGTTAATTTCTATAAAGGGGGGTTAAATAGCAATAAATTGAGAATCAAGAATGTTATTTAAGAAATGATGGTTTTACCCCTATGAACCCAAAGTCCTAAATTGTTACTTACTTGAAATTATCCATCATTCCTAGACCTCTCGGATCTACAAATTCCCTACAAAGATGGAAGTTGGAGTCCAAGTGGATGTTCGCGCACCTGTTCAGCCTTGAGGTAGGTTTGCTGGCTCGTCGAACGTTGAGATATTGGATATTAGGGATTAGTTGTATATCATGATTATGACATGGTGGTACCTTACTTTGCTTGATATTGAGATAAGGATAATGACTCTGTTGTGGCTTATTGTGTAGCCTTATTGATGATATTACTTATGTGCCCATGTGTGGTACTGTTTGGGATTGATTTGGTTTATTGATATTACACTTGCATTGTATTCATACTTATTTCCATGATATATTGATATTGCCTTGACACGGTATTGATGATGGGAAATGAGAAGGAGATACAAATGCATTGAGATATATTGATATGAGTCATCTCTGGACTGTGTGCGGAGTGACCAGTATTCTTCCGAGACATATGGTATATTGAGTCATCTCTGGGTTGTGTGCAGAGTGACTGATATGGAAACACTTATCTTCTAAGACATGTTGGATATTGAGTCATCTCTGGGCTGTGTGCGGAGTGACCGGTGCATGGACTTCACGGGTCCCCCATGAGTTGTGCTACCGATGATGTGATGTTCCATCGTTGGAGTGCATGTTACAAGAATTTGCATTTGCATTCATTCAGCATACATTTCTATTGCATTTGGTTATCTTTCTTATGTGTTGGTTTTGGTTGTATTATTATTGTATTGATACGGATCGTATTGGCATCCTCGTATGTTATTAAATGAGGACTTGATACTGTAATTATACTTGGGTCTTGGATGATTATTCTCGAACTTGGTATAATTGGGCTTACTTGCTATAACCATAGGCTGTGATCTTGGATTGGGTAAGTGTGGTGTTAGACGACTTTAATATGGGTGCGTATGGCTTCTAGGTTTGGGTGAGTGATGAATATTAGAATGACTAGAGAGTTTTCCTTAAAACAAATTACAGCTACAATAAATGATAGGCTGACTTGCGGTATTGGCGTAGGATTGGCCCTGATATAATTTGTAATGTTACGATATTTCGAGCATGGTTACCTAATTAGTATACTAGATGAGTTAGAACGTGGGGAATGATAAAAGTTAAGGGAATGGATTACTAAGAGAGCATTAATGGAATAAGGCTTTATAGTTGTTTGGGACGAGTGGAATATTATATTCATGAATCGATTAAGATCGCCTACCATGTTTATTTGTGGCTTCTATTATCGTTATGTTCTTCTAACCATTGTCGGCCTATGATGCTTACTAGTAGTAGTATTGTAATGATACTACCCTTACTACATCCCTCTCGGGGTGTAGAGTTTTACAGGTTACTGGTTGATTTAGAGTTTTTGGGAGATGCGCGGTACCTATCTTGAATATCTCCATCCTTCTATTTCCAGAGATGGAGGTTAAGTCTTTTATATTTATTTGTACATTGTCTCCACATTAGTCGCTCTTGTATTATTCTAGACCTGGTCATGGGAAAAGGAGTTAGTTTTTATTAAAGTTGTTGTAAATACTTTCGGTTTTATTTATATAAGTGAGTTTACTTCCGCATTTTATTTGTTCATGTCATAACTTGAAGGTACATGAACCTTGTTTTATGGTTGTTAATGAGTTTGGTTTTGGGTTAAGGGTTGGCCTATCGAGGTGGGAATGGTCAGTACCCGCGCGATTCTAAAATGGGTCGTGACAGTTTGGGAGTTATATAAAATGGATGTCAATAATGCAATTCTCCAAGGTAATCTAGATGAGGAAGTATACATGTCACTTCCCAAGGTTTTCACAAGAATATACATATATACACACCGGGTGTCCCGCCCCCGCCAGACAAGAGTATATATTTGTTCACTAAGGGACAAGGGAAAATTGGTATGCTAATATATGTAGATGATTTGCTCGCTAAGTCATACTTGCATGTGTTCAATGACTCGAACATGGGAATACTACTTACAAATCCATAAAGCATCACACCCTATTCAAACCATAGACGATAGTGATGGAAACCCCGAACATTAAGTTGACTACTCTAACCATATTGAGGCCCTCATGGTGAGGGATTTTCGGGAAACAAACTCTTTTTTGAAAACAAAGCAATCTTTGACCCATGATCATTCTTTGTTCACTAAGAAGGACAAGGGAAAGTTGGTATGCTAATATATGTAGATGATTTGCTCATAACAAGAGCAACGACACAGCTAATATCTTATTAATGAAATAAATCGTTAGACTACTTGCATTGTTAGTTCAAGGTGAAAGATTTGGGAATCCAATTCAACAACCAACAACGTATTTTTTGGGGATAAAGTCTTGTACTAATTTAATCATACTTTATTTTCGAACTAACAAATCTATCCACTAACAACATTCTCAACATCCTACAAGATATAATATATGTATTTCCAAATTTCTCTTCAACCTCTAAACATGGAATACTAGTCAATCAAAAAGTATGCTCTTGGGTTATATATATATATATATATATATATATATATATATATATATATATATATATATATATATATATATATATATATATATATATAACGTTGCCCGACTTCTAGTGAGGGACGCGCGGTGGATAATGCAAATTTCGTGCACGAATATTTGCACGAGGTATATTTGCTCCCTTTTTTGGCCTAGGTGGTTCTAAGCCAAAGCTTACACCATTAGAAGAAAATGTAAAGTTAAATAGTTATATCAATATGGTGAAGTAGTGAAGAAAACGGTGAACGGGATGATGAGCAATGCGAAAAATAGAACAAATCATCCGAGCCTTTGCCGAAGTCTTGACTAATGCAGAAGCTATCGAAACTAATTGGAAACTCTCGGACATGCATATATTTGACTATAACTAGACCGACATATGCTTTGCGGTGCAAATACTTAGCTAATTCATGCAACTTCCTACATATAGTCACATTGGGATGCGACGCGACGAGGTACATGGCTAGATACGTGAAGAAATCACAACGACTTGGACTAGGTGTATTAGAAAATCCATGTAGAAATATTATACACGAAGAGATGTATTTTAATGTATTTTGTTGTCACGACCCGACTAGGGGCACGATGGACTATAACTCTTGACTATTCATATCCAGGAGAGGATTTGAGCTTCATACCTTGCTTTTTTATAAGAAGTCAGCATTTCTTGTTCCACTACGTGAAGAAATCACCACTCATTGAAATTTCCTATCATTTTGTAATATTATCACGTCTTTCATTTATTGGAACTTTTGCGATTTTTACACGACTAGCCATGAGGAGGAATCATTTTCACTTTTAAAACACATCTACATTTATATACATAAGCCCTCCGGCTATCAAAATGATGTACAAAATTACCACGTAGTCATCATGGGACATCTACTACCCACACGTATGTATCTATGAGCCTCTACTATAGTACTAGACATAAGGATGGGATAGGACCCCGTCGTGCCCAAAATATATACACAAAATAATATATCGAAATGGCACCTTCGAATAATGGAGTGCTCACCGTAGGTCTAAAGTTAAATTCTATGAGTAACTCCTAAGGATAGACACCGTCTCTTCTACTGTGGAAAGCATGAACACAGCGTCCAAAGAGAAAGGACGTCAGTACGAAATATGTACTGAGTATGTAAGGCATGAGTAGTAGCATAAATAAAACGTCAAGGACAGCATAAGATAAAAGACCAAGTAATACCTTTTGAGATATTCATCATACTTGCTTTACCTTTTCTTAGGAATCGTGGAATGCACATACATATACATATCCTAGTAGCGTATCTGCTCATACACATTAAACATTATCCGTATTCAGCCACGTAGTGGCTCGAAAATATCCGTATTCGGCCACGTAGTGGCTCGACAGTATCACATACATGTCATCCATACCCGGCCATAATAAGGCTCAGTATATCCCATTATCATCATTGCCATCACTACGGAAGTCTTTTATCAATATCATCTTAAGAGTCTGGAAGTCGCAAACTCTAGCTTTTCTTAGGAAAGTAGTACATTTGCACATTTTAACTGAATTCGTAATAAGGGAATTATGCTTCTATATCCCCTGGAAAGCACAATCATTTTCGCTATCATGATCGTCATTACTGTCATGTCTCACTTTTGAAGAAAACGATAACATAAGACAAGGCCAACTATCATGAAGGTGACGGAGACTCATACGGTAAGCTCAATCATCCCATGAGGACATGTGCAACTTTAGTCTTTGGGTATCACTGGGAGGGGAATTACCATCGTAATCTTTATCATGAAGAACATTCCTCAACATTATCATGATGGCCTTAAGAATCATGGAGGCCTAACATTTTAGGAGTAAGGACAATGTGGAACACAAGCGTGGGGTCACAACATAGGAATTACCATTATAAAGATCACTATTATTTATACCGCAAGATTCATGAAAGTTGTGGGTCTCTAGTGTTGCTGGGCTTAGGTGCGTTGTGAGTGTCGTATGTAGTTTGACCACTATGGAATCATCACCATTATCATAGAACATATCTCATCTCTGGCTCATAAGAAAACTCTTAATAATCATGGAATGCATGGGAGATACAATACAGGGGTCATGTCTTAGGAAGGAAAAGGGGCTAGCATCATAAGGTGGGTCTAGCAATAATGAATAACATCAAGGAGTCGTACAAGGATCATTAGCTTCGTAGAATGTCATGTCATATTCGTAGCATGAATTTCGTGAAGATATCGTATCATAGGCTTTAGAATCTCTAGACTTAGGCTCATCGTTACCATTATCGTATTCATAACATATCCCTTATTCTTTTATCTCATAAGAAGCTCTGCATAACGTTGACTCATATTTTTCGAAATGTAAGAAACTCATGGAGAGATAAGGGAAGCCATGTCATAAGAATCATGCCTTAGAAAGAAGGGACTATCTTCACATACCTTTTCGTTTAGCTACTTTATCACTTGAACGTTCCCTTCCAATATTCACGTTCGTACCTTTAAAAGAGTTCGTACTAATATTAGATAATCGATAACATATGCATGTTTAAACTAAGGCTAGAGAAAATTGGGCAGCATCTCCTTTGTTTATACAACGTTCTCCATATCATATATCAACTCCCAAACATCAATAACAATATTCATAATATCATACTCAACAATCTTCGTCAACCATACATTATTCAATTCTCCTACTTCCCTTTCAAGGGCATCCATAACCATGGTCATAATACAATATTACATTCATCCTCATATAATGTTCCTCCCATGTCCTTAATATCATTTATAACATATTTATAATCACATCATATGAAAAATCATGACTCATACTAATCTATTACTCACAAATACCACTATTCTCATATTTGTAACCCATCTTCTACCTCCTTCCATAATCCAAGTCTTTCAACCCCTCAATAGTCTAAATAATATGGAAGAATCATAAAACTTACCTTTGGTTGGGTAGGAGCAAGTTTGGATGAAATTACTTCACTTGAGGAAAAACCCTAGCTTCAATCCAAAGAAATTCTTGACTTCTAGCAATCCTAAAGAGCTTCCTTGCACTTGATTTCCTTGGATTAATGATGTTGATCTTTGATTTGCCTTGGATTTATGTAAATGGAGTGTAGAGAAGTGGGTTTTTGGGAGTGTTTGGGGTCTGTGGGTGAAGAAAAATGAGAAAAAAACGAAGTGGGCCAAATATATGTAACTTGAAACTTTTCCACCGACAGCAACTTACGATGGACATACGGTTCGTATGTCATACTTACGGTTCGTATGTCTAACCGTATGTTGGCCAAAATTCTACACAACTCTCTGATGTTGTTTTACACCTCTCAGACATGACAGACGGTCCGTATGTCACTTTTACGGTCCGTATGTTGGGCCATATCTCTGCCCAGTCAACAAACTTTCACAAAAAGTACTTTCTTCGATTATCTTAGCCTCGAAACCTTTAGGGTACATGCTTAATTATTGTCAAAAGTCTTTCTTTAACCTGATAGGGGTATCATAGCCTCTCTGGACTTACATTAGTTTGCTTACGACGTAGTCGACGCGGAAATTCTCAAAGTGTAACATTTGTGACTTAGATTGGGCTTCCTGCCTCAACACTAGGGGGATATCAGTTACAGATTTTTCCATACAACTTGGTGGTTCATTAATGTCATGGAAGTATAAGAAGCAACATACAGTTAGCAAAAGCTCAATAGAAGCAGAACACAGGTCAATGGCCTCAGCAGTTTCAGAAGTTGTTTGGTTGCTGGGCTTACTCAAGGATTTGCAAGTTTCAGTCTCTCTACCAATACAGGTTTTGAATGATAGTAAAGTAGCTATCCAAATAGCAGCTAACCCCATATTTCATGAAAGGACCAAACACATTGAGATTGATTGTCATTTTGTTAGAGAAAGGTACAAAAGTGGACTGATTCATCCCACATATCTCAACACAAAGTTGCACTTGCTTACCAAGGCCTTGGGAGAAACTAGGAGTTCTTGATATTTTTCACCCACCAGCTTGAAGGGAAGTGTTGGAATATGATGTATATCGAGTATATATCAGGGAGTGCACTTATTAGTTCAAAAGTTAGTTACAGTCGGTTAGTTGTTGTGGTGTTCATGTGTGGTGAGTTGCCAGCTGTTTACAGGTGGCATCTTACTTCACCTTATATCCCACTCATTTGTAACTAACTCAATTGAATGAATAACAAAATTCCTCTCTTCTCTTCCAAGCTAATTCTCTCGATCTCGGTTCACTATGTATGAACTTCAAGTTCATCTTGTGAACTGATCTCGATAATTTCATAGATTGGTAGTATTGCTTCCATCTTATGTGCTTGTATATTTTCTTGCAAGCTTAGCAAACTACAATCTGTTTCTACTGATCCAATTTATTAAAGGTGGACTTGGTTTATGTAAAGATTCTTTAATTTCCTTTGTCCTGTTGATGTTGTCGTGAAGTTTAAAGCTAACAACAAATGACATGTTATTTGCTTGATCAGATGTTCTATAGGATGTCCATTGCCAAAATGTTTAGTATGCTTGGGATAAAATTAAAATGTTTATGGAGCTAGGCAGAAAAATTGTCTGTCATAGGAAGAAACTTAACTCACACGAGTTAAGTTCAAATTGAATAAATCTGCTTGGATAACCTTGGAGAGTTATGTCTTTCTATACTTCTCTAAAAACCTTTATCACACTTCTTAGCTAGTCAAATTCCAAAGAACCTTTGGCATGTTCTAGTTGTATGCGGTAAAATAAGATCGAAAAGCTGGAAAAGAATTACTTCATTATATTTCTGCGTAAGAATACAGACAAACTTGTTAAAGCTAGTTAATGATTGAAGCTAGCTAAGCTGGTGTGAATGAGAAATTGAGGGAAAAAAAAGACAATGGAAGGAAAATGAAGTTTAAAGCAAAGTTCCTTTGAAAAGGAGCTTTGTACCACATTGGTGGTAGAATTATGTGCTTATATTAGAAAGCACTTCTTCTAGCTCTTAAAGGGTTGAGAAGAGGGACTCCCCTCGCGCCGTCGTCGTCGCTCGGCTTCGGCTTCGGCTTCGGTCAGATGATTTGATTGATAATCTTTTTGGACCAAATTTATTTAACTTTAATCTTCATTTTCTGAAATTATTTTTTATTTCCGCCGAAAATTATTAATTGGTAATTAATTAAATTTCTGAAAAAAATTTCTGCATTGCAAATTCTGCATTCTTTTCCTGAAATAAAACTATCTACATTGCAAATTCTGTATTCTTTTCCTGAAATAAAACTATCGAGTCTGTGTGTGATTCGTTGCCCAATTTGAGTTCGTCGAAGTCGTAGGCGTTTGAGGTACCGCTACTCCTGCGATAGGTATGTCCGTTTTCTCCTGGGAGGAAGTAATCCATAACCTCGGGTACAGTGAGGGAATTAAATTCCTTAAGGACACACAGTGAATTCTGTGGTCTCGGATATTTCTTTGTTTCTGAAATTTTTCCCAAATTAACACAGTTTCTTTTTTTTTTAAGTTTCTGGTTTTTCCAATTTTTGATTTCTATTTCCTATGGTTCTGACCACAGTTTTACCAACAAAACTTAGAGTTACAAAGCACACTATCTCTCTTCACCTTATGCTTTTTGCCACCAAGTCTTCTAATTCGTGCATTTACTTTTACTAATGTACATGGAAATGCACTTACTACTTTCTAGCCTCCTCAATAAAATCTCTCGATTACAGCAGCTGAGGAGTCTCTCCTGTTAACCTTTTGCAACATGATAAATTTAGTAACCCTAACCTTGCCTGTATGCATTTGTCACCTATGTAGCTGTAAGTTATTATATTTGAAGATATTGATGTAATCTTTAAAGTAACCATAAACCTTTTCATGGGGACTGGGTGGGTGTGTGTGTGTGTTTGTGTAATATTACCTCTATCTAATGCTACACTTCAGAGTAAGCAAAATGATTAGTAGTCCCACCTTATTTCGATCATTTTTTATTTTTAAGTTTTCCTGAAGTGAAATTACCTGCTGTGACAAGCTTCAGACTAGTTAAACAAATATAGTTAGCTGGTCATATGTTTTTGTATCTTTGATGTAATTCAAAATCCAAGTCCATTATAAATGCTAATGTGTAGACATGCTTTTTTAAAATAATCAATGTGTACATGATTAAAAGCACACAGTGTTGCTTTATGCAGGGGCGGACCTATGTATAATTTAGTGGTGCTCTAGCACCCGTTAAATCCGACGTAGACTAGGTATAGTTATATAAGAAATATATGAAATTTGGGTATAATGATTAAAAAAGCACCCTGAAAACAAATAAGACAATTCTTGCTTACCAATTATTTTATTGCTAAACTTTTAGAATTTAGATAATTTGTCACCTGTAACAAAAAAAAATTCAACCGAGGGGGTTTAACCCCCTTCGGCCCTATGTGGCTCCACCCCTGCGTTCAAGTCCAACATATCCACAAGATGTATGCAGATATGTGGATCCTAATATGGATGTGTGGTCATACAAGATTAGTCAAATTTAAAGTGATCACATTCACCAAAAGGTGCAAAGTAATAAGCATTGAGTATAAAGTAAGAGGTTATTTGAGGTGATTTAGTTATATGTTGCCTTGATCTATAGACACGCACCAGGGTGTGAGTGAAGGTGTTAAAAAGAGACGGAGGAAGAAAGTAGTCTCGAACGTTTTGCAATTTTTTTAGATCAGTGTTGATTTTTTTATAACAGCGAAATATTATTTGAATGTCAATGTTGTTATAGGTGTATAAAAACCATTTACTATAGCAGCCAAAAGATTTCGAACCTAGCTAACAACATTGTTATAGAGAGGTTTGCTTGTACTATATATTAGTATTTAATTATTTAGATACGCCGATAACATATTGGTTGAACTTAAATGGAAAAGAATTTATATAGCAAATTTTTACTTATTTGGGAATGAGGCATAATAATAATGATTCACAATATTAAAAGGATAAAATAACAAGAAACGAAAAGAAAATTACCAAAAGTTTAAAGTTCTTACGGATTCCCTTTTAAAATTAACACTTTAAGGCGTGAATAGTACTACTAATTAATTACATTATGCTAATACTTTTCCTATCAAATTCCAAAGACAATTCCATATAGCACTATAACTTCTACAAGTCGGTCACCCACAAAAAACAATATATAATAGAAAATTTAAATATTTTTAAAAATATAAAATAACATTTAGAATTTTAAAGTCAAGTATGATTTTACATTTTTATTTTCTTAGAATGTTGATAAATAATCGATTTCTATTCTCAATATTCTTTTACACATTAAGTTATTTCACTGCTAAATAAAAAAGAATTATCGACGAAAAGTTACAGAGAAAAGTTTGTTGCTGATCCAATTTAGAGACGATTGATAACAAATTATTAAAAATAAATTATTTATGAGCAAGTTAGGGATGAATTAGTGACGAAATTCGTATCTAAGTCCAATTTTTCTTTTCTATATAGTGTTTAATGAGGTACATGCGCGCAAAGCGGGTGCACCGAAACTAGTAATTTTATAAACACAAATAACTGCAAATTAAACAAAGATTGCGGTGTCACAAATATCCCTTTCAATTAGGATATCGTTTAATCTCCTCCAAATTTCCGCAACCGATTTTATAAAATTCAATTCTCAACCGACCTAAATGTCAACTTTAATGGAGATCAAATACTTGGCCACCAAGGATTACTTTTTTCTCTTTTAAAAAAGCAAATACTTGGTCAGCAAGCATATTTTGTCCTATAAAACTATGTTTCAATCCGGTTACACTTACTGAAATAAAATAACAACAATGACTTCTCTTGTTGGTCCTCCAGAAATCCATGGCAAAAAAATTCAACAATTAGTTTCCACTATTACCAATCCCTTCGTGGACTTAATGGTTGCAAATTTCAACTCCACAAAACCACAAAATCCCCCTAATATGGGCTACACTGAAAATATGTCAGCAACATATCTTTCTACAAACAACCCTTGTTTAGATTTTTTCTTCCATGTTGTCCCTGATACACCCCAAAAATCCCTCACAAAATACTTACAACATGCATGGGATCATAATTCACTAACTGCCCTTAAACTTATATGCAATTTACGCGGTGTTCGTGGTACAGGCAAATCTGATAAAGAAGGTTATTACACTGCTGCATTATGGCTTCATCAATTCCACCCGAAAACCCTTGCATGTAACGTAGAGTCCCTCGCGGATTTCGGGTATTTTAAAGATTTGCCTGAGATTTTGTATAGGTTACTTGAAGGAGCTGACGTGCGAAAAAAGGCGAAAAAAGAAAGGAAAACAAGAAGTGGAAGAAGTAAAAATGTGAAGAGATTTAAAACTCATGTGGCAGAGGAGAAAAGAGGATGGAGGCCATTTGGTGGACTTAAAGAAGAAAATAAAGTCGAAATTGAGAAACAAAAAGCGAGGATGGAAAGAGAGCAGAAGAAAATTGATATGGCGAGAAAGGCTGTTGATAGATATAGGCTTGATCCTGATTATAAATACTTGCACGATCGCGTATCTGATCTTTTTGCGAATTGTTTGAAGTTGGATCTTGAATTGTTGGAAACCGGGAAATTGACAGATATTAGTCTTGCAGCCAAATGGTGTCCTTCTTTAGATTCATCTTTTGATAAGCGAACACTTTTATGCGAAACAATTGCAAGGAAGGTTTTTCCAAAGGAATTATACTCCGAATATGAAGGGATTGAGGATGCACATTACGCGTACAGAGTGAGGGATCGATTGAGGAAGCAAGTTCTCGTCCCCCTACGCAAAGCTCTGGAGTTGCCAGAGGTTTATATCGGGCGAAATGACTGGCATTCGATTCCTTACAATAGGGTTGCATCAGTCGCTATGAAGATGTATAAAGACAAGTTTTTAAAACACGATGAAGAAAGATTTAAAGAATATCTTGAGAAAGTTAAACAGGGGAAAGCTAACATTGCTGCTGGTGCATTGCTACCACATGAGATAATTGAAGCGCTAAACGACACGGATGATGGGGGTCAAGTTGCTGAGTTGCAATGGAAGAGAATGGTGGATGACTTGTCTAAAAAGGGCAAGTTGAAAAATTGTCTTGCTATTTGTGATGTGTCCGGAAGCATGTACGGTACTCCAATCGAGGT
Organism: Lycium ferocissimum; assembly: GCF_029784015.1. NCBI lineage: Eukaryota > Viridiplantae > Streptophyta > Magnoliopsida > Solanales > Solanaceae > Lycium > Lycium ferocissimum. Next base: position 15,573,220 of record NC_081351.1, read on the forward strand.
GTCCGTGGCACTAGGCGTTCTCGTGTCCGAGTTAAGTGTAGAGCCCTGGAAAGGCAAGTTGATAACGTTTAGCGCGAACCCGAAACTACAACTTGTTGAAGGGGATGATTTGAGGTCGAAGGTTGGGTTTGTGAGAAATATGGAATGGGGCATGAACACTGATTTTCAAAAGGTGTTTGATTTAATACTAAAAGTGGCTGTCAAAGGGAATTTAAAGGAGGATGAGATGATCAAGAAAGTGTTTGTTTTCAGTGACATGGAGTTTGATCAGGCATCCGCGAATCCATGGGAGACGGATTATCAGACAATTGTTAGGAAATTTGAGAAAAAGGGTTACGGGAATTGTGTCCCGGAGATAGTGTTTTGGAATTTGAGAGACTCGAGGGCTACGCCTGTGCCAGCAAACCAGAAAGGAGTTGCATTAGTGAGCGGTTTTTCGAAGAATTTGCTGACTTTGTTCTTGGAAGAAAGGGACTTTAATCCTGAAGATATTATGGAAGCAGCAATTTCTGGTGAAGAGTATCAAAAGCTAGTTGTGCTTGATTGAAATTAATTTATTTTTTTTACTATTTAGACTAAGCGTTACATGTTGATTAAAGCTTCTGAAGTAATCTGGACTCTTTGTTGATATTATTAGGAGTGTTTTCCTCATGGTACTGTTGATTATAATTTGAATCTTTCTGTGTAGAAAGTGGATTATAAGCTTTGGATAAGAGTCTAATCTATCTTTTGGCATTGCCCTTGTGAAGCTATTTTTTGTTGATAGAGCCTGCTCTTTTATATTTATCAATTTTATAATGGTATGTTAGCAAGTGCTTTGAATCAAAAGACGGTTTATAAAGTATAAAATTATAATTAGATAGTAATCTAAAGTAAATTTGTACATTAACCAACAAATTATTGTAGGAAGTTTTGGGTTTCTTGCACTCACATGTAAGTTACCGTGTTTTTCAGTTATAATATTTTATTGTATAAAAATTTATCATTAGCAAAGGAATTTCTGCAAGAACCAAAGCACAATAATACCAGAAGAGCGTCTAGAAACATACGAAAACGATACAACTCACAAGGCTAAGTGTAAATATGATTTGATGAAAAAAAAAAAAAAAGGTGTAAATTTGACTTCACAACTTCAACAAAAGGGAGGAGACTTGATTAGTTTTAAAATTTCAGACAAGTTCAACAATAAAATTTTGGACCAACATGTGATTATCTTTTTAAACAAAAATTTAGTCAAATCTAGCCTTTTATTTTCTAGAGAACTTATTTAGTTGTTTCTTCAAAACTAAGTTTTATTTTCAGATATAAGTATTTCAAATTAACAAACTTTTCAATTTAAAAAATTTTTAAAAAAAAAAAAATCAACAACAACAACTACTCTGGAATATATGCTCTTAAGCATTTAAGCAATTCATCCCTATTTTTATACTAAAACGTGACATCACCCCCCATCAGTTACTTTACTTTGGTTTAATGACTCTTATTCTATCTTTTAAGACCACACATATAAAGTAATTTAAAAATACCTAAGCCTATCAAATTATGGTCTAATAATTACCTACTTATTTTCTTTGTAAGACTTAAAATTCTAACGTGCACAGACAACTTTCAATCAAACAATTACTTCAAGGGAAATAAGCATTCGTTTGATGCTTCCTAATCTGAATGTGATAGCAATTCTTTAACTAATTTGATTTGAAACCGAAAATTAGAAATAGTATTTGCTTTAAACTCTATTTTTAATTGTGACACTTTTTTTATAGACCAAAATAGTCAATAGAAATATAGTAGAATTAGATTAAAAGGGTATAGAAGTCATTTAATATTTAAAGGTTCTTTTGGTCAACCACATTTATATTCATGCTTTTAAAATAATACTAGTCTCTACGAACGTGCCTCGCACGTTAATATCATCTCAATTATTAGCAAGTGCTTTGAATCAAAAGACGATTAGTAAAGTACCCGAACTATAATTAGGTAGTAATCTAAAGTAAATTTATATATTATCCAACAACTTAGTTATACCTTCTCAAAGGATGCTCATCGGCACTGACAAGGTGAAGAAAAACTCAAGAAGCAGCAGCTATAATTCTTCCATAAATATTGTTAGGTATCAATACATGAAATAAATTATTTAATTTTCTATAATGAATAAGACAAAATTTTAAAGACGAATGCTTAACACTTACAGAAAGCATCTAATATATCTCTTTTTTCTTGTTATTCGACTTTTATATTCACAAAATGGGCATCATACACTACTTCTCGTTGAGAAATTTCTCTCCCTAAAAAGTTTATGATAGATAATGTGGTACAATGACTTCTTTTATAGAAGTACTTAGGCCTATTTTTTCCTACATGAATTAACAAAAAAGTTGAATCTCTCATAATTGAGGAACCGAATATCGCGCGGACAGCAAAAAAATCAACTAAAACATGTGTTTTTAAAAAAGAATTAGGATAGCAGTGAACCTAAATTTGAGGAATGCTTTTGATTCTATTTTTCCAAACGTGAGTTATCATAGAATTAGAGGAAGGGTTTTGATTAAAGTTCCTAGTATTTTCAAACGTAAATAGGATTATTAGAGTTTAGTAAGGGTATAAAAGTTGTTTAATATTTAAAGGTTATTTTGATCAACCAACATTTATAGTCATGTTTTTAAATAATAATATAGATAGATAGATTAATCCCAAGTGAAATTTAAACTAAAAAGGGGATGATGGGAGAATTCTGCATTTCCTTTTTCTGAATTTTTATTGCCTAAAGAATTTCATTGCTGGAAAAATTTCAACCTTGCTTGAGCTTAAGTAGAATATAGGATATGTGCAAGATGCACATATTGATTGGGGGAATCTGCAATCTAGTAGCCAGATGGTTTTCCTTCTTATCTTTTCTTCTATTTTCCCCCTTTTTAAAAGGTGTAGGTGCATGGATGATATAGATTTATTAATGTAGTAGGAATTGAACTTGCTGGCTATTAATTTGTAAAAGCTAATTTTTTGTCTTCTACCATCGCTAAACAAGTTGTTAGCTCCTTCTAACAACCTATAACTACATGTTATATATTTACAATTCGTAGCTAGATCTCTCTATATTTAGCTAGCGATGGTATACTAAAATATAGTGCAAATATAGCGGAAATACAGACGCTGGGCTAACTGAAATTGCTATATTTATGGAAACAAAATCTGTTCCAATTTAAATTAAAATCAGTTTTATTGTTCCCTGATTCACGCAAATATCCTCCCATTCCATATCTGATCCCATATCGCATTCAAACAGCTAACAAATTCAAAAAAAAATTGAATTCAAAAAAGTACATTCATATTTTTAACCAAAAATAAAAGATTCAACGATTAGTTCATCAAAAATCTTTGAAAAATAACAATATCAAACCAAAGGAACAGAGCTCGATTAGAACGACGAATATATATTTGATTTCATCTGTTGAAATATCGAATTCAAGTTGAGTTCATAATTGAGGTAACAATGTTTTCACTGCAACCTTTTTATTTTTTCGCCTTTTCTTAATTTTTGAATATACGAAAACTCAGATTCATAGATTCAACATATAATTTTATCAGCTAAATTGAATATAACACATTGCTGTATTCGAAAACAACAGGATAATGACTAGCGTAACTGCGTTGATCCGTCATTCTGGTTTTTGGAACGATCAGAACTGTTTTGTGAATTACAAAATTGATGTTGTTGTATTGACTGATAATTGCAATTACGATGAGTTAGTTTCTACGATTACAAATCAATTAGGCGTGGATACTGTCAGGAAACTATTTCAATAAAATATACTGTTGAAGGCGATTTTCAACCAATTGAAATACACAACGATATGGGAGTTCGTGTGTACGTTGAGCTTAAGAGAGAAAACAGAGTTTTGGGGATGTATCCAATGTGCGTTAGTATTCATGATTTTGATGTTGAAGATGATGCAGCTAGAAATCGTATTATTGGAGATGATGTCTTGCAAATTGGATATAGCGAGAATCGGGATGGTATGGAAGTTTGTGATTCTACAGGAAAGGCTGTTCTTTTGTTTGAGAATGATAACAATTTGGTAATTTCGAAACCGGAAGCGAAAGGAGTTTTTGTCGATCAAATTTACCAGGATAAGGAAACTTTGAAAATTGTGATGACGAAATATGCAATTCGTGGAAGATTCAATTTCAAAACAGAGAGATCGAATGCTATAAGGTATGTCTTTCTAAATGTATTCTGGTAACTGAAAGTGCAGATGTATTTTTGTTATATTTGTACTATATTTAGATGATTTGTTAACTTGTTTAACCAAATTTTTTATTACAAAAAGTCTGATGCAATATATTTATGATATATTTTTTGTATATTTCTACTGTATTTAATTGATATAGAATGTACTATTTGCATTGTATGATGTAGCTATACTCTGGCATGTTGGTCGCCGGAATGTAAATGGAAGTTCAGAGCGTCGAGAATTGGGGATTCTGAAATGTTCAGGGTTAGATTTTTCGATGACGAACATACATGTCCGTTGAAGGACAAGGTGTATTCGCAACGACAAGCAACAAGTTGGTTTATTGGAGAAGCGGTTGTCAAGGCGAAAATAACTAACCATAAAAGGAAGGTCACACCTGGGGATATAAAAGACGATGTCAAAAATGAATTTGGCGTAGATGTTTCTTATATGATGGCATGGAGAGCTAGAGAGAAGGCTATAAAAGATTTCAGAGGTGACCCAACTTTATTCATACAAGAAGTTGCCGGCGTATATATACATCCTTGATAAAACGTATCTGGATCGCTTGTTAAAATGCATAAATCACCGAAAATGAGTTTATGTATTTGTTTGTAGCACTCAAAGCATTCATAAAGGGGTTCGAGTGTTGTAGACCAATAGTTGTAGTGGATGGTGCACACCTTAAATCAACGTATAATGGTACATTTGTGTCGGCAAGTACTTTGGATGGAGCAGGTATGTGTAATTCTATTGTATGAATTTTTTTTTTATAAATACAACAATATGCTATTGATTTGCAAATAAAGTCGCTAAAAACATACTCGATATATTGCTAGTGTTAATTTGTGAATAATATATGCTGAAATACACTGTAAATATGTGGTGAATATATTGTAAATATATACTGTTGTTTTAACAATAATGTTGCTAAAAACACATTGTGAGATCAAAATTCAGTTAGAATATGTGTTGATTATCTTATAAATATACACTGAATTTTGTAGGTAATATCCTACCACTAGCGTATGGTGTGATAGATTCTGAGAATAATAAGTCCTGGACGTGGTTCTTTGAACTGTTCAAGCAAGCTTATGGTGTTAGGAAAAATATGTGTGTCGTGTCCGACCGACATGAAAGCATAATACACGCAGTTTCTAAGGTGTATCCTACTGTTCCTCATTTGGCTTGTATATGGCATTTGTGGAAAAATGTGACAAAGCAATACACAACAAACAGTGAGGTGTTGAGTCCTATATTTTATTCACCGGCGAAGGCATACGAGACGAGATGAGTTCGATAAATTGATGGAGAAGATTGGGAATGTTGATATTCGGGTAAAACGATACCTAGAAGATGCTGGAAGGGATAAATGGTCTAGGCTTTATTCACCTGTTAACAGAGGATGGACAATGACTTCGAATATAGCCGAATGTATTAATGGAAAACTGGTTGCTGCAAGAGAGTTACATATTTTTGATTTCCTTGAAGAAGTGAGGAAGATGTTTGGTAGATGGAATTGCACAAATAGAAAAAATGGTACCTACACATTCACAACACTGATGAGGCGGTATCAAGAGATGTTGTCGATCAACGAGTACAAATCAATACGAATGAGGGTATCTTTGGTTGCAACACAAAATTTTAATCTATATTTTACTATATCTAATGTATATTTATCTATATTTCCAATATGGTAAAACTGCTCAGGTTAATGCTTGTTTATTGGTTAAATGGTTCTCGGGTTGAAGCGTCAACCGAATATGTTTACACAAATATATGAATGATGGACCGAGGCGTTTCATAATCGATTTGAAGAAGAAAACTTGCAGCTGCAGGATGTTCCAACTGGACGAGATACCGTGTTCTCATGCATGGGCAGTATTGAAGAATAAAAATTTGACTGCTGATGCATATTGTTCGGAATTATTCAAGCCAAAAACAGTTGTGAACACATATGATGTGCCGGTTGATCCTCTTCCCGATGAGACCGAGTGGAATGTTCCTAAAAGTGTATCAGATGAAGTTGTTATGCCACCGATCTATAAGAGACCCCCTGGGAGGCCAAAAAAGAAGAGGGACAAGCCATTACAGGAGTTGATGATTGGTAAACGCAGGAATGCTTGCGGTAAATGTGGACGTCTTGGTCATAACAGGCGTTCGTGTGATAATCCGCCCCTCAATAAGAAGAATAAATAAGTCCATTTTGATTTTATTTGTTAAGACAATTCTACTTTAAATTTCTGTTATTTTAGTATGATTGTATTTCACATGGTTGAACATCCGATGATTTTAGATGTTATGCTATATTGGTGGTTTAATGGGATTTGGAAAGTCTACTCTATGTAAACTGATTTGGCCTTTTGTTTTGGAATTATGCTTTAATATTTGTATTTCGTATATATTTGGGCTATATTTTAGTTGCATTTTGTCTGATCTGGTAGATAAATCTTATTCTGGTTTACTGTTAACTATATTTCATATATTTTTTTCATATATTTGAAGTGTATTTAGATGAAATTTTAACTTTTGTAACACACTGTACATTAAAAAATGGACTTATGTAATATATCTCAGATATATTTTATGTATATTTCGACTGTATTTAACTGGTTAGATATACTACTTTGTTAAATGAATACATTTCACAGAAAATGAAAAATGGAATTTATACATTGAAAAAATAACATACTTGAAAGAAACAACAATATAAAAACCATAAGGTGGTGTTCAACATTAATCATCCTAAAAAACATTACTGCACATGAAACGATATGTCCAAAATGAAAAAACAGCAACAAAAGTCGCAACCAACTACGCTATTGTTCAACATGAAAATGAAAAACACAAAAGACTTGGTGGCCTAATCAAGATCCTCTTTATCAACTGCATCGTAATCAATGGCCGGTCTAATTGGTCTTGGAGGCTGCTCGTTATCACTTGATGCATTGTTGTTTGACTTATCCCATGCATAGTCGCATAAAAGGGCACCGTATCTCATACGGTGCCACTTTGCATCGAATTCGGTTGGGATGACTTCACTTGAGCTCAAGTATTCAGCAAAGGCTGCCACATACACACCACAATCCCTGAAAAAAATGATCAAAAACTTTACTGATCAAAACCCAAGAAAAAAATAGATGTATTTATTGTGTTTTTTGTTGGAAGAGATTCTTACATGCTATCGGGAGCTTGTTGCGGGAGATTGTCTACATTCACAATGTCAAAGTTGTCGGTCTGTTCTCTATTTCTGTAACAAGGATGAGTGGCAAAATCTATATCCGCCTTCTTCTCATAGAAATCTGTCATTTGTAGATCGTGCGTGACAAGAGTAGCCAACATTTTCATTCCGGCTCTAACGACAGCATCATGCCCTGCAGCTCGGTATGAGTTGTATACGTAGATGGACCTGTTTGTAAAAAGGAAAAATACAAAAAAGACAAACATATAAATTTTGTAGAAAAATGAATGATTTTTTCAAAGTATGAGAGCACACCTGTCAGTGAAAGATATCACAACCAAAATCCAGTGATTTTTCTCTTTTACGTTGACAGGAATTAGTACGTTGTCAACAGTATACCATGGTACATTAGCCAACAGCCTGTGCCCGTTAATGTACTCACACAGCTCATCTTCCTTACTGGCGACGCATGTGGATGAATCGGGATTTTCCCAAGATTTGTAAATTTCAAAGAACTAAAGTGTGAAAAATACAGCTGGCAGTGGTGAATCTATAATTGTTGTTATTGTGATACTTCCCCTTCTTGCGTAGGTAGTAGAAAATAACGTCAATATGCTGTAAAAACATCAATTCAGTGACTATAATCAATACTATGTTCAATAAAACTATTGATGTATATATATTAAATATAGTGAAATATACTCTTGAATATAGCAAGAATATAATTCTGTATACATAATCAGTACTCCACACCCCTAATAAAATAATGTCTCTATATTAAATATAGTGCAAATATAATGATGAAAATATTTTTAAAATACAATACAGTCTTAATGTAAGTACAAAATTGTGATCTATATATATATATATGTCAAATATAGTAAAAATATACTATAGATACATCACACTGTAATACTATTATAAAACATAAAAAACTTAAAATAATAAGCAGAAAGACATCAAAACCTCATCAGTCCAAATTTGCCCATCCATAGATAACAAGTAGAACCAGTTTTTGTCGGATACGGCTGTAACTCCTAAATGTAACCGAAGTTCGGCATCCGCGGGATCCAGTCCTTCCTTGTTCTTTCTGTAATGATTTTCCTTTGGTTTCCTGTATATGAACAATGGAAAGAACATACGTTAAGTTTATTAAGAATTGATTTCTGTAAAACTAAAAAAATAAGTTTTGAAAATAATTACTTTTTGTCGTGCGATTTCAACAGATCCTTCTGAAGCCACTTTTGATATTCTTGAAGAAACGAAGTATCTAACGGGGCATTGATAGGGTGCTCAACAAATGGGTGTTTTTTCTGATAAATGCAAGGACTGATGTTTTTGGCAGAAGAACCCGCTGAGCTGAAATTGTGACAGTAAGGGGACAGGTTATATTTGCTTGGTTTCCTTTCTCGGGCAGCCCCTGGGTGGACAATGATTTGTTTTTCAGAGTCTGAAAGCTGTGCAGTCTCACCACTTGAGCTTTGACCCGCATTTGGTTGAACATGAATTTGTTGTCCAGTTTCATCACTTGAACTGTGTCCAACGATCGGTTGTACTCCAACTTGCTGTTCAGTTTCATTAGTTGAACTTTGTCCAGTTGTTGGTTGTACTCCAAGTTGGATTGGTATCTGAGAATCAGGAATCATCCACTGAGAGATCGTTACGGTTATCGTCCGGATTCTGAGGGGTCCTTAAACTTGACAAATTGGCTTGATCATCGCGTGGTACTGGAGGAGGACCGAGAGGAATAATAGATGCTAAAGGACAATTGACTAGCAAGTCCGCTATCATTTCCTCTGATGCGGTAAATTCAGCATTAGCATTCTCCATATCGCCAGTTTGCTGAGATTCCTCAAAAATAAAAAACAAACAAAAAACGACTGGTCTTTGTCAATTATTGCTTATCAAAAAAAAATGTGATTGGCACTTAAAAGCCACATTTCAGTACTTACATCAAAATTTAAATGGATTGGTGTTATGGGCACTCCATCTGTTTGTGCATCACTTTTAACTCCGGTTTCTTTATCCACGTCAACAACAGAAACCGGATCATTAACTGCCAACCCAACAGCCTCAACCTAAAACAATAAAAAACATGCTTCAATTAAATTTAAAGGCATCAGTAGAACAAATACACATATACACATACATAGCACTGCTATAAAAGTTAACAGGTTCATATAAATATATACAAAATATATGAAAAATATATCTGAAATATAGTCAACAGAAACCAGAATAAGTGACCTTGAACATAATAATCAAAAATACAATTAAAATATAGCAAAAATATATATGAAAAACAACTATTAAAACATCAATCCGAAACAAATATAGCACTACTATTATATATAAACACAATCACAACAAATATAGCACGAATAGATACAACAAATGGGACACACTAACAAATGACTATGTGAAAGTATATATGTAAATACACTATAGGTAATACTAAACACAAATAAAATTCCAATATTTTTTCTTTGAAAAATATGCTGCAAATATAGCAAAGTGAAAGAAAAAATGAGTACCACTGGATGACTCCTCTGCGCGGAAGTTGCACCACCACCTTGATTCTCTTTGGTTGAAAACTTTACTGCACCGCCACTTTGATTGCCTTGAGAAATCCCACCATCAGTATGTAAGTTAGCTTGCAACATTGTGTCTCCGACCTTTAAAATTTCCAAAAACAAAATATAAAGTCTTCCAATAAATATATCAAAGTAACTTAAAAAAGTTAATAATTTCCATATTTACCATGTTGTCTTCGACTACGTCGTTGACAGTTGGTGTGCCCTTATCAGAACGATGACGTTGGCTTTTCTCGTGTGAGTGTTGTATGCCAACATCATGTTGATGTGACGGGGCTTTACTATCACCGAGCTTCAAAAAAAATATCTTATTAATAAAAAAGGAAACCGACTTGTTAATGCCTGTAATGTATTTAATGAACATAACTTTTAGTTTTAATTTTTACCTTATCTGGTGTTTGATTGCCCTTTATTGCATCTAACAACTTTTTGAAGTTGTTGTCCATGTAGTCAAAGACCTACAGTTTTGAAACACAAAAATAAGAATTAGAATTGTTAATTACTTGACACAAGAAATATGAAGTAACAAAAACATAATGAAAACAAAACGCCTACTTCTTTCTTGAAAATCTGAATCTCTTCCCTTATCGCTTTAAACTCATTTGTTCCGGTTCCTGTAGGTGCATCTGGTTTCCTTGTCCCTTTTATCCGAGATTCATTCCGTGATGGTTGTTTCCTGGAAGGAGAAACAGAAACGGGAATCTGTGTCCGTTTCTTGCATCGCGGGGAATCAGGATTGGCACTCCTTTGTTGTTGTTTGCCACTGGACAGATGCGGTGGTGTGGTACTAAAATCATCGTAATCATCGTCTACCAAATCAGTACCATGTACACCATCAACCCCATGTTTGACGTCTGGTATATCATGTGCAACAGGAGGCAAATTAAGAATTTCCAACTCATAGGGTGTTGGCACTACTTCCTCAAATCTACAAGATCGTGGACAACAAAATATACAAACTACATCACCATATATATATCTACATTGGTAACATATTACAAATATAAGGAAAATATAGTCAAAATATATTGATGACAAATGACTTACTTCATCAATATAGTCAAAATATAATCAAAATATAGCATGAACAACAACCTAATTTAAACAGTTAAATGGTAAAGGACACAAACAAGTAAACTGCTCGCTTGTTAAAAAACGGATTACCGGGTTTTTGTCGTCTCCGAACATGCCATCCATCAATCTCTTGAATTCTGGTTTTCCTTCCGTAGTCCGCCGCTTCAAAATTCTAGAACTAAATTCCCCGTCTTAATCGCAATGGTGGACGGGACTTTTGAGCAACATTCATACAACCGTACTTGCATAGCAAGTGGCAACCCGTGAATCCTATAATATCTTTTAAAATCAGCATATTTCTGCCCGATGCTTACAACCAACTCTCTAAACGAATCTTTACCCCAAGGATACTCATTATATCTCCCGTCCTCTACAACATCAAAATGGATCCTTGGTATATTTGTTGAGTTTGGCTCACCACAATGTACCCACGTATTTATGAAATACAATATTGCCATCTTGACTGCGTCATCCCCTTTATCATCCCAAACTGTCTTGTTGAAACGCTCAATAAGCTCGTGTCTTTTAACTGGCAGTTGGTTCTCCTCATTTCTACCAAAATATTCAACCATAAGCCTATTCGGTTTTGAGTTATCATAAACAAAATCGTTTTCATCAGAGACACAATCTAGCCCAGTGATCAGTGCAAATTCTCTAAGGCCGAAACGCAGAACTTTACCATTTATTTCAAATGTAAAGCACCTATATGTACTGCCCCTAAGTTCTTTGACCATAAAGCACCGAAAAATTTGTGCTTGTACATCCAAATGCTGCATTCTGAGATATTTACCAAAACAAGAATCCCTAAACATATCCATTTGTGGGTCTGTTAGTTTGCCTCTAATATCTTGCATTACATTAACATTAGTGTATCTACACATAGATGGTGCCACAGGGTGCTTGGTAACCAAAAATTTAGATACCTGAAACAACATGCCAAAAAACACGTGTGATTGACAAAAAACAGTGAACACAATCAGTAAAAAAGAGATCAACCAAAAATATATACAAATATAAAACAAAACAGTGATTGACAATGAAAAAATATAATGTAATTTAACAATAAATATATATATATATATGAATATACTGAAAATATAATGACATATATTGACTGATTGACTAAATTACAGATCTGTAATAACTGTCAACAAAATACACACGAATATACTTAAAAATCTTAAAAATTACTGTTATGGTGAAGAACAATAAACACGACTTAACTGAAGAAACATGTGAAAAAAATAACAGTAGAAAATATACTTAAAATGCACATAAAATATAGATCTGGTTAATTAACAGATCTGTAATAACTGTACGAAAAAAAAAAGGAACTAAATATACTGAAAATATAAGATAAATATACCTCTGCATCATCATCCTCATCCACATTATGTTTGGCTTTAGCAATTTTTTTCCCCTTAACATTAGCAACATTGTCAACAGCCTTTCTCTTCTTTTGTTTCTCCATTTGAGAAATCTTTTTCACTTTTTGTTGTTGTTTACTCTTCGAATCAACATAATCAGCAGAACGCCTAGGATCGTTAATTCTTTTTGAACGATTCTCAGCATAAGAGCTCGCAATGGCGCTTTGTGTTGAGAAATTCCCAAAGAAAAATTAGGAATCTCAAATTCGGGTTCTATACCTCTATTTCTGATCGGAGTAGAAGCTTTCTTAACCATTTCACTTGAATCTAAGCAAAAAAAACCAAGAACAAACACTGATAATTAATTATTTAGAGTTGCATTACTGATTCAAAAGAAAAAAAAAATACTCCGAAAATATAGGTTAAATACACGGTGAAAATTAAAAATCGATAGAATCTTACCTTTTTTGGGAATTAGATTTGAATCATGAGTGAAATTAATGAGTAGTTAATTAGAGATAACAAAAGGAAGTTGTAGAATTGTAAAACCGATTTGAAATTGGAGCAAATTAAGGGATATTGTGAATAATGGCGTGATTTAGTGGGATAGAGAGAGAGACGTTTTTGTTGGCTTAAATTTAGGCTATGTGAAGTAAATGTTATATTTTAGGTGTGGGAAGTTATCTATTATAAAAGGGATCTAGTGGTAAAAAAAATGGTAGCTATTGAATGAAGTAAATATGTTATATTTTAGCTACTAAATATAATTATTGAAAAGTTTAGTTATGTTCCATAAATAGGTAAGCCCAAAAATAATTAAATAGAGGAGGAAGGATCAACAATTTCAACCAAATAAATGGCCAAAACGACTGAGCTCGAATCAGCCCACATATTAAATTCAACAGTCAACCCATTTCGTCCAAGTTACCGATCCAGCCCACATCAACGACCCGGCCCATATCCATTATCCTCCATCATCCAAACCTAATCAAAACCAAGAGCCGCACAAGCCTCTGTTCACCTCTCTTCAGCCCTCTCTCTCTCTCTTCCTTCCTCCCTCCTCCATTTCAAGTAAAATCCAAACCGTGCTCAGCCATGGCAGAGTTTTGCCATGCTATTCTCGTGCAACATCTCTATCTCCTTCACTCTCTCTCCCTCATCTGTGATCTCTTCTTCACCTTCTCTCACCCCATTTTTAGTAAAATCTTGGCCAATTTTCACCATGGCAGATCCTTATCCCTTCATTTTCGTGCAAACCCTTTCCTCTTTCCTCTTCCAAACAAGAAACCATCTTTATTTTCAGCCATTCACCTCACCATTTTTATGTACGATCTGGTCAACAAAACGCCTCTGAAATTTCTGAAAAAAGGAGCAGCTTTAAGGATTCGGTTTCTGATTTTTCAAACGGCGAATTCAGGTGGAAATCCCGCCTAAAATTCGAACCATAGCAAAACCCTAGTTTTTTTTTCATCTACTATAAAGAGGACTCTAAGTCCTCAGCCAAAAAAAAAAAAAAAAAAACTTTACCACATTCAACATTCGATATTTCCGACTATTACCCAAAATCTTGGATTTGTTGAAATTGAGTTCTTTTTCGGGTCTCAAAAAGCAGTAGCCATATATTACTCTATGTTGACACCCAATTTTGTCCCTCCTTTATTTCAATTTATTTTCTGGAGCTTCTAAATTTACTAACGAGCTAAATATTTTATTTTCACTGCTATTTTCATTTCTACTACTATTAATACAGTTACCTTCATTTTTTCACTATTTTTACTAGTATTGCTTTATCGCAAATTTCAAAGGGGTTCATCATCGTTCATTTTAAGATTTTTATTTTGTTAAATCATTTACTAATTACTATTCAATTTCACATAGTATATATTATACTAGTTGTCAAATTAGAAGCCAAAAAATAGTATTTTCGGACCAACATTTGAAGCCCAGATATTAAATTTAATAGCCCAAATCAGCAGCCCACTTCTTATACCCGCTCCAGCCCACACCCTTTTTCTACCCGATCCGGCCCATTTTACTTAAAACCTAAATCCCTATCTCTTTCTCTACAGCCGCTTTCCTCTTTCTTTCTCTCATCTCTCTCTTCACTCTCTCTGCTCTCTCCTCTTCCTCATCCTTTCCCTTTTCAACCAAGTCCAGACCCTCTTTCACCATGGCAGACCATTACCACACTATTTTGGTGCAAATTTTGTTTCTTTCCACCTTTGTCTGAGCGTATGTTAATGCCTCTGTCTCATTTCGTGTTTGGATGGTACGTTCAGTCTCGAAGCTCAGTGGAGGTCTCACTATTTCGGGAAAATCTGAAAATCTCGTATTAAGCATGCTCCTTTGGTTGAAAATCGAATCGGGATTGGCGAGTTTAAACTCAATCTTCTTTATGATTTTTCTCTTTCACCATTTTAGTACACGAACTTTATTTGATTTTTGTCTTCTTCCATCTTTTTCTGATCTTGCTACTGGCGAATCTTTACAAATCTCAAACGTTCAGATTTTTGAACTGGTTTTTGACCTAGATAATTCAAGTTCCCGCTCATGACAACAGAAAAACCCTAGCATACATTTCATATAAATAGATCCTCAGGAGATGTTTTTAGGGGGACGGACGACCCTCGACATTTTTCTTTTTTTTTTTTCTGGGATCTGTTCAAGTTCAGTTCTGTTTAGAGTTCCTCTTTAGCGGTTTGAATACTCTGAAACACAAAAATAGTCTTTTCGTTTCTTGACATCGAGTTAAAATACCAGTGTTTTATTCTCTTTGGCTCGGTTGTTTCGAATCCGGATACACGCAAATTCGGGGCTACTAATATTCGAGAGTAGATTTGAGACCTCGACGCCCCATTCACTGCACCCGACAAAGGTGATTTCCCTCCCTTCTAGTTTCCCTAGAATTCGACCTGCTTGATGATTCTGCGTGCTGAGTTATTAGTGTGTTCGGTTTTTATGTAAATCGCTCTCCCTGTTTAGTTAGGTTTATGGGTTAATCGCTAATTCAGGCATGTTTATGTATGTTTTAATTCCTGCTTAGCTGTATCGATATGTTGGTTGATGGTTTAATTCATGTTTGGTATATATTGTTTCGGGGATAATCTGGTCCTCTTTTGTGTCTGTTCAAATAATATTAATATGGTCATGAATGTCCTGTTGAGATCTAAACGCAGTTATCGTATAAGTCATTCAAGTAAAGTGCATAGCATAGTCAAACCCTGTTTTGGTTTTTTCTGTTCTGTTCACGTCGGATAGAGGAAGATGTGGTTTTAAATCGTTGCGTCTTTTCTTGTTTTCATCATCTGTTTAAATATGCGTAAAATCTCTAATGTCCTTAACATGTCAGAATTACATAATGAGCTTGTTGAATTAAAGCAGGAGAAGAATTGAGACATAGTTAGTTTGTATGATTATCAATTTGTCCCAAACCAGAAAGTGTCCAACTTGTTGTGTTGATTCTTTAAAATCCAGTCTTAAAGCTTGCCTTCTCTCCTAAAAGCACTGAATTGTTTGGTTATCTTTAGGCTCAACAGTGTCTCTGTTTAGGCTCTCTTCTCTTAACTTAGTCAGCTATATATTACAACTTGTTGTATTAAGTATAGATTGGCATAAATCAACCTGCTCGGTATGATTCTGTCTCCTTGCATTTTAGCCTGCCTATAAGCATCTTTGAGGTCTGCTTGCATTAGCTAGTCCCTCTTATTTTAAAGTGAACAATTTGAATCAAGCTCAATTTCCTGAATGTATCATGCCATCCCTTAGGATCTGTCTTACCTAGAAATATTAGTATGGTTAAGCTTAAAGTCTGTATTCCTATCTCTACTTTCAATATGTCAATATCGATTGATGAATGTATGTTCAGTCGGTCCGACCTAGTGTGGGTTTTGAAGACTCTGGATTTGTATAGCCTTATTAAGGCTTTATATGTGTTCTATTCAGCCTGCTCCAGCTAGAATTAATTTGGACTATTTGATCATTCTTTATTAAATTTGAATCTGGTTAGACTCACTTAAGAAGGCTGTGAAATTAGAAGGGTTTATGCCTTTGTAATGATGTTTGTTGGACTTGTAAGGATATTGGGATTGTTATGTCCAGTTAACATGTTAGATGGAATATGCTGAAAGTTTGTTTGCATGATCAAATGTTGGGTATGCGATCTGTTTGGTTCACATCTATGCTCCCAAATTCTCATGTCTACTAACTACGATACTATATTGAGGTCGTGCAAAATGCTGCACCTGCTGGTACATGTTTGATTGATGTTGCGGCTGCGTTTTAAGGAAGTTAACTACTGCAATATAGAGTGTAACTGAACTTAAGATTAATTGGTTAAGACTCGTTTTGCTGCTGTCCTGCTACTGTTATACATTGGCAGATAGCTGATGGGCCAAGCCTATCATTATAGCATTTAAAGGTAGAAACTTGTTATATCGTAGTGTCTAGGTGAGACTTTCCCGCCTCGAGTTCCCGTTATGTCTTGGTGACCGAAGTTCGCCTATTTCAAAAGGAGTAAATGTTTAGTTGACGAAATAGTCGCCGCTATAACGCAAAATAAAGGATGACTCGTATGGTAGTCCAGCGAGTATGTTAAGAAATATGATTATCACTATGTAGGCATTACACGCGATAAAATGGTTGATGTTTGCTGCTGCTGGTAGCTATGTTATTTGTTGCATTTAGGATATTGATGCCACCCCGAGTTAATGCGCTATTGTATCCATCCATTAGGCTTGGCTTGTCATTTTTTTATTTCTCTTTGTCCATTATTTTCCGTATTAAATCTGTTTCATTTCCTAATCCTTTTCCTTTTCATTTTTTTTGTGCATGACTATCGTATACGAGTCCCTCGGACTTGTCTCCTCCCGCATTTTGGCGTTGGGCCAAAAGCCCAACATGACCTCCTACACACCAGCCCTGTCCGCAAAGAAAGAAAAAAAAAAATGGAAAAGAAAATCGGGCCGAAGCCCAAACAAAGCCGCAAATAGCCAAGAAAGTGGGCTGAGCCCATTTCATTATATCCACTCCTCCATCTTTTTTTATATTTATTTTGTGTGTATTTAATGTGTATTGTATGACTAACATTCTTTTGTTTTGTTAATTTAGATAAACCTTAGTGATATTAAGGGTTTTAGTTTAGTAAATGGATAGGAAGAACTAACAATTAATTCCATAAGTTTCATTTTCTTCCTTTATATTATAGTTATTTATAGTATCTTAATATTTATTTTCAAAATAATTGATTTTTTTAAATAGCATATTTTGAATTAAAGGAGTTATGTCTTATTCATTACCATCTTGGAAATTTCGAAAACATCACTAATACGCAAACATAAAATCAAATATATTTTATAAATAACTCTCTAAGTTTTGAATTAATTATGCATATTCTTAAAGAATAGTTAATAAAAAATAAAACTCTCATCGGCTATTTGTTTATACTACTAGAAGTGCAAAAACCAATTAATACTTCGCCACTTGAATTATGTCAAATATTTATTAAAATGCTGCATAAATCCCCCTTTTCTTCTACTTATATACTTTATGCAAATCTTATTTGAAATAGCATTTTTAGCTAAAACCTTAGCAATACTTATAAGTATTATTTAATTAGCGTCATTATATTCTTCAAAACTTTAACAACCTTTAGAAGTCATATTTTAAAATAGCCGTTAAAGTTCTTCTTTTATACAAACTATTATATTTTCTACAAACCTTATTTTAATAGCACCATTATATCTCTATTTATAACCTTAACAATATTTACAAGCTATTTTATTTTCTATAATATTACATTTACACTTAGCCTAATTAGATTTAAGTCCGGTCGGATTAATCATTATTAATGGAACTTAGAGGATGCCTAACACCTTCCCTCTAGGTTAGTTGAACCCTTACCCAGAATTTTGGTTTCGTAAACTTTAAAAAACGAATTAACTTTAGAATAACTTTAATTAACTTTAGGTGCCCTAATTGACCGTAAATAATTAGGTGGCGACTCTTAACTTTAATTAACCCCGGAATTACCCGAATGTTGTAAACTATTTTGACTTAGGTTAAAATAGGGTATGACACTCTAAATCATCTATATTCTCATACAATCGAATTTTGGGTTCTATCGGAGCACCCTCTGTTCGTCGCGTTCGAGTTCGAGCATAAATCCGAGACCCTGACGCCCCGTTCATTGCACACAAAAAGGGTAAACCTTGATACACTTATTGCTTTTAGTCTTTAGTTTCTGCTTTAGTTAAAACTTTTATCTTATTCTTTTTTTTGTTATTATGTAATTTCTTTGTCGTCATGTCATTTGTTTGATGTTTGGGAGCTGTTAGGATAGAATATTAATTGCTAAAATGAATTTGAAGGATGTCTACTGTAGTTCGGATGCTTAGACTGAATTTCCAGGATTTAGAACCTATTTAAAGCCGAATATACATAGGATATACAGTGGATTATCAAGATAATAAGAGGGTATACATTCGATATACATATAGTGGTGTGCATATCTTAGGTATATTGCGTATATGATTAACATGTAGTAACACATAAGGCCTATATGTTAGACGAATAAAGGAATGGGTTTAGCTTTAGCTCGACCTCGTTGCTGCATTTTAGCCATTCCGCGGCTTTGTGTTGGTCCGCGGAGTGTTGCATTTTGGCTATTTTTCTGCTTCACTTATGGTCATGAACTGCTGTAATTACAGCCACTTCAAAGGAATATCTTTTAGGTCTTGTAGTTTGTTAAAATTCGATCTCCAAACATGTTTAAACATAAATGAGAGTTGAAACTTTTTGATGTACTGGAAACTAAACAGGCCATAATAACAAGACTATGCCTCGATTCTGTTATATCCAAAGTGACTTAAAACTTCTTCTATGAATTATGCGTTTGCTTAGTTGTGTAGCTTTCTTGTCTACGACAAACGTAGTATCAGCTTTCTTGATTTCCCTTTCTTGATGTGTATGCTGTTTTTAATAGAAGATGTTTCTCATAGATCTTTTCTGGAAATAAGAGAGTCATGTATACATCTCGATTCAATTTGGACATCCCCAGCCTCTGTTTCAAATAAACTTATACATTTAAGATAAAAGGCAATCAAAAGATTTACAAGAAATCGTAATCAAAGGGAAAACACAAAAGATGTGTATCGTTTTACAAGAAATTTATACATTTGAATGATAGGTGCTGTTTGATGTGCTTAGATTGTATGAGCTTAGTCTCTATGCTAGAATTTCTTGTCCCTCTGTGTTTGGTAGCTTATCTTGGTTTGGTATTTGTTAGCTATGAGCATGTGCTAAAATTTTGACTTATGAACTCCACAATTTCCATGTATACATTTCGTGAGTGTCATGTCGAACAGTGTAACAGCCAACCCGTCAAACATCCTCCGTGAGGTTGGCTTTGAATAAAAAAAATCACTTTCAGTTAGGAATGGGTTATCTAATGTCTTTGTTGTTTTGATTAACATGATCTCTAAAATTATTTTTTAGCACAAGTTCTTCAATTTTCTTCTTTATTCTCTGTAATTGTTCTAATAGGGTTTTCTTCCTAATCCTTTTCATTTCTCTTCTTGTTTTGCATGAACACCGGAGCCGAAGAGTCTCACTTTGGGACTCAACGACGTCGCAATCACATGGAGCCTGTGCATGCTTGTTCGTTCCCAGCCCTACGTCGCTCAAAAGCGAACCAAAATCTGATCCTTCTAGAATCAATGTCGGTTACAGATTATTTGGCTTCTGCTCATTTTTCTACCTGTGTTATGCTTGCTTGACGATATCTTTCTGCTGAATTATATGATCATCATTTGTCCTCTGGTTCGTTTGCTACTTTAGCTAAATAACCAGGTAGTTTTAAGCTTATTCATGTTGTTGGTTGATCTAAACCTGTTAGCAATGCTAAAATATACTCACCTCACGCCTAATTAAACATATTAGCAATGCCTAAGTTATTATTTACAACCAGCTTCATTTAAAGTTCCACTGTAATTAATAGTGAACAAATTACTATAGGTTTGGAATTTTCCTTTATTTCACGATACAAAAGAAAAAGTACCTTCTTTTATCACACAAAGGAGGACCTTTTATTTTTAGACTTAAGAAATTTGTTTCAGTCCATTTAGAAGTTTTCCAATGGCTTTCGAAAATACTCGATCTGTTTACTTTTTAAAAAAATAATAATAATAATTAAAAAAAAACTAGCATCATTCTATGGCAAATAAAAAAATGAATAAGATTGCTTCCCTTAATTTAGCTTCTTGGTCCATTTTATTCTGTTGGTTTAGAGCAGTACACGTTTCGCCTTTAGGAAGCTACTTTGCCACTGGTAAAATCTTGATTTCTAACTAAGCCCTTTTCATGAAAATCATTATTTTCTACAGGTCTTATTTCAAACAACATTACTATACTTTTATTTATAACTTTAGCAATATTTACAAACTATTAAAAATATTATATTTGTATATTTTAGTCCTAATTAATTAACATAAGTCCGGCCGGTTAACCATTATTAATGGAATTTAGAGGATGCCTAATACCTTCCCTCTAGATTAGTTGAACCCGTACCTAGAATCATTTGGTTTCGTAGACTTTAAAATAAAATCAACTTTAGATAATTACCTTAATTAATTTTAGGTGCCCTAATTCACCATAAATAATTAGGTGACGACTCCTTAACTTTAAATAACCCCAGAATTACCGGAATGTTGTAGACTATTTTGACTTAGGTTAAAATAGGGTATGACATCCACTATACTAAAAATAAATTTTTATTTTTACATATCCACTTTAGCATATCAAGGAAAGACAAACTCTTTTTTCCTGTTTTACCCTTAACATTAATTACTCATTTCCAAATCATTCTCCAAGCCCGATGAAACTATAAAACAATTAATATGGATATTATAGTAAAATACATACTTCATTTATTAATTCTTAAGGGGCGTGTAAAGTCAAAAATGGACAAGTAAAAGTGAACGAGAGAGTATCATTTTGGCATTTAATAGTGAAGAAATCTAATAGTCACTTTGGAGACTTTTCCCCTCCCTAATTAATGTAAATACATTGTTTATTTCCACACCCTAATTTGTTGTATTACTAAGGCTTCATGAACCACATAGCCACAATGAAGGATTATTTCAAGGTTAACGTTGGATGAAGCAATGTGGGGTTTTAACTCCATAATTCAGATTACCATAGATGAGGCAAATATACTTGCCTTCCTTTTCTCTTTTCATAGTTGGTTAGAGGTATATTTACAGTTTCTGAAACTTTACTTGGATTAATCTTTTTTTTTTTTTTTTCCTTTTTGTATATTTTTTGTGTCAATTTTATCTTATGTTTTGCGATTCTCTTTAAACTCTTTGAAGGGTTTGTATCACCATTTTGAATCCTCTTATGGGCATAACCAGCATGTGCTACTTTCTATAAGAGACTTTTATTTATATTATATTTAACTATATTTTTTTATTTATATTATATTTAACTATATTTTTTATTAAATGAAAGAATTCATAATGTCATATCAGATAAGGGTACATATACATGTAAGTATGATTTATATATATCATTTTCAGCAATTATTATATCTATCACAAATGACTATAATTTCTATGTAGGTGACTAGGTGTACACAATGAAATTGACAATAATCTACTACACATAAGGAAGGGACACATTAATCGAATTTCTGTTCAACTTCTATAAAACGCTACTTTCATTCGACAACAAGTTCTTGATATGTGTGCAATTATAAAAAGGAAGCTTCAGTTTTTAAATTATGTGTTTTTGACATATAAAAAGGGAATTACCATCAAGTTGAGTATATATTTATATATAACAAGAATTGCATAATTGAAGTTGTCAGGACAATATTTTGCAGATTCATTTGATAGCAAATTTCCAGTATAATTATGCATCGCAACAACAATAAATATCAACCGAATCGGCTCATCATTTATCAGTTTGAATCTGCATTTTTTCTCTTCGATTTTTGTGTAAGCACACTTATTGTGTTTTTGTAAAACGTATATTCTAATTAGCATGGGATACATTTGCAATGTTGCGCGTGCCTAGAGACTTACAAGGTCATTTTCTCCACAAATATATCAAGAGATAATTTACAATGTATCACTGTAAAAATAGGAGTTCATTAGAACACTAACTAAATTGAGTGGTCAATGGCAGATATATACTTTAAGCATCTAAAATTGAAGATATTTCTCAAATTGAAAGTAAATTTGCTTTATCACTAAAAATAAGATGCTTGAAAGTAACATAAATTATACAAAATCTTTACTTAAATATTAAAAACACTAAATTTCTCTTTCGTGAAATGAAAAGGGAATCACAATCTTAAAGAGAAAAGCATATAATTGAACTTGGATACGAATACAACGCTCTGTAAAAGAGAGACTTTTAGTTAGCAGTTAAAACTTTACACGTCAATAAATTTTATAATTATAATATTGGTAGGGAACTAACGTGCAACATACGTTCCAAAACTAGTTCTTTATAAACTCAGCAAATTAGGAATTTTTATCAGTTTTTGATTAGCACATAAGCTTTGAGTCAACTCATGTTGTTTGGTGTTGACTCTAAATAGTTACAGTTGACTGACTACTGAAACAAATTCAATTGATAGTTAAGTGACCATTTATGAAATTTACCCAAGCTGATAAGGATAAACTGTCACCCTTTAATATTGCATTATATGTAGTGAAAGTTCAACCATTTGAAGAAATACTTCGGATTATATAAAATGTCTTTAATACTATGATGTTGACACAATCTGATTCGCGGCATTTTAGAACTCAAAACATTAAAGATACAATCCTAGTATATCTAAGTTTTCTATTTAAATTAATTATATTATATGTAGTGTTACGTTCTCTTATCCTCACCTTTAGGATACCTCTTGTATATTACAGTCCTATCTCATTTAGAATTGTACTTACATCAACACCACACTGTATCAATGTTAAACCAGGCTTTCAATAGCAGATTCATCTCTTATAGAAGTAATGCTATACTTCGAGATGACATTAAAGACGAACTGTTCTTATGAATGACAGCATAAAAGTTGGTATTCAGATTGCATATTACTCCTATAAAGTATATCATAAAACTATTAGTTAGAGTAATCACAGTTGAACAATACCCGTTAGATTTATCAATCTGACAAAATTTGTGAACGATTTAACTAGATAAATTGGTAAAACGAAGATAATATCAAGTCCTGCTAGTGCGACAAAACTTGTAAATAGTTAAACTACACAGGCAAACTTTTCAATCCAACAAGACTGTGAACAATTCAACGAGATCGGTAGAACCAGGGGCGGCTTTAGAGCTGCCGAGGTTGTTCACCCGAACACCCTTGGCATAAAATTACAGTGTATATATAGGATAGATTTTCTGTATTTATATACATATATTAACTTTTGAACACCTTGAATAAATGCAAAAGGTTATTCAGCGGTGTTGGTTGTCAAAATTATGCAAATCTGGTTCGATTAAATTTAATGAAAATTATTTTATATTTAACTTTTATTATTTTTTCGAACTCCCGAGTGAAAATCCTGAAAACGCGATTGGGTAGAACGGGAGATAGTGTCAACAATACGGCCCACTTGTCATAACTTGTGAATAAAACATGATTTGTCAATTCGGTAAAACTTGTGAATGATTTAACAAAATAGATAGAACAAAGAAAACTATCAAATTTATGCCGGTACAACATAACTTTGAAACAATTGAACAAGCAAAAAAAAAAAAAAAGTTCTTCCAGTCGACGGTCTATTGGATTTGGCCTATTTTGGTGGTGGCTCAGATGTGTGCAGCCCAACTAGTCAGTACTCAATTGTACGCGAGAACCAAATTGCCCCTATTCATTGTAAACATGTAAATAAATTCCAAAA
The DNA here is from genome assembly GCF_029784015.1 of Lycium ferocissimum. Classification (NCBI taxonomy): domain Eukaryota; kingdom Viridiplantae; phylum Streptophyta; class Magnoliopsida; order Solanales; family Solanaceae; genus Lycium; species Lycium ferocissimum. Next base: position 15,597,580 of record NC_081351.1, read on the forward strand.
TTCAAAAAATATATTCATAAATTAAAATTAATTACTTAAGTCTTATATGAATTTAAATAAAAGTCTAAATTGCTAATCTATCCAGTTAGACTCTAAAAGATGAGCCCATGTTGCTAGCTTAAGATCCAAATGATTAAGCTCATCTAAAGCCCAAGCTCATGTCATGTGTCAAATCACAAATAACGTGGTATGTCAAGTCAAATAAATGAATCAATAAGATCATGTCACGTGTCAAAGGATGTGTTATGCCTAGTCATACCAAAGGCAAATGAAAACAAAGATCATGTACGATTAATATATTCCGACCAATCAAATGTGGTCTTGTCACTACTTCAATTTGATTGGTCAATGATTCAAGGCAACCAATCAAATCACGGAAAAGAGTTTGTTCTCATCACAACTATTTCCTCCCACAACTATAAATAGGCATCGTCATAATTCAAAAAAGAGACCAGAATTGATAATAACAAATAAGAGAGAGCACGTCGATCAAGGATGGCAAATTTCTCACCAGCATTCAAATATCCAAGATCAAGATCAATAATTAAACAAAATCAAGATCTGAAGCGCGATCGAGTTGAAGATTATTATTCGTAGAGTGGAATCTAAGTTAATATTCGTGGCAATCATGCAAGTGTTCATGGTGAATAATTCAAATTCAAGACAAAGATTCAAGACCAAACTATCAAACCCTTGAATCAAAAGTAAATTCAAGTTCAACATAGTTTATGTTACTATTGGAAAGCATCAAAGAAATATTATAAAAATGTAACAATCTTTTTATTTGAAATCAAATACTACAATTATTACTCTTTTTTCATATCTTCATTATTTTCTAGATAGAAATGTGTTGCTTACATTTCTATTCATATCCAAAATTTGGTGTTAACAGTTACAGAATTTGAACATCCAATCAAAGTCTAATCAATAATGAAGAAACCATGTTACATAAGTTTATCTATCAAACATTTTCTCTGTTTGATCTATAAAGAAACCTAGTTGGTGAGCCCGTGAAGAAATATTGTAATCCCAAATTGGGAGTTCTGTTTTGTGTTTTAACAACACTAGCTTCGCGAGGTCCAACTTTTATTGCTAAAGAAATAATTTACTTCAATTCAGATGCAAAGCTGGGATTCGGAATTTATGAGCCTTGAATTCTAATTTTTAAGTTATTCAATACTAAATTAATAATCTATAGACAAAGACAAAGTTTGTGAACCTGAGCTACCGGATTCAATCGAAACTGTCGCCGACACTCTAGCTCCACCCTGCTTCTAACTCATTTTGCGCTAAACTTAAATTCAATTAAGATTTTAATAATGTATTTTATTTTCACCTGTATTAATAAACTCATGTTTTCATATTTTAGAATCATCTAACACAACCAAAAAAATTCCATTAACTTCAAATATATATTACAATAAATATAACCTTAATTTAGAATCTTTACACAAATTAACATAGTGATCCTACAAGAATATTAGTAAATAAAAATTAAAGTACATTAGTAATGTAAAACATTTTAAAACTATATTTGGAAATAATTTTAGGATAATAAGCGTATATGAGCTCACTAAAGCAGCAAAATATTGGACGTTTTAAAGATAAAAGCTATTGTAATACCTAATAAATGCTTCAGTTGTAAAAGAAAATTTGGCTCCAAAGTTACCCTAATTTTACCTGAACGTATAAGGACATATAATATATTCTCTCCGTCCCAAAATATAAAGGCAATTTGACTAATTCGAAGCTAAATTAAGTTCGATTTATTCAATATTTTAAAATTAAAATTTAGATATTCGGAAAATAGACGAAAAATACTATAAATTGCAATTCTCCTATCAATATAGTGAAACGATTCTTAAAATATTTGTCAAAATTTATGGAATTTGACTCTTAGAAGTGAAACGTAATAAATATTTTAAAATAAAGGAATAAACAATAATTTAATAAGGAGCAAAAAAAATTCACAAAAAGTCGCTATTATATATATTGACCAATTAAAAAGGCCCAAGTGGAATAAGAATGATGCTAAAAGTGAGAATATGTAGGGAAAAGTAATAGCACCACCAATAATAAAGTGCCCAATAGATTGTCTTGGAAAATAAATGAGGACAAAAATGAGAACAAGGAAAAGAACAAAAGCCACCTGTGAAAGCTTCATAGGATGAAAGTTAATGTGAGGACTAGAATAATTTTTTATTCCCTCTTATATATTGTTATAATATACACTTTTTGGGTTCTTTTCAGATATCTTCTTATATTTTCAAATTTAATTTGGAATAAATATCAATTTAGGAAATTCAGAAGGCGTTGATTGTTTTTTTTTTAAAAAAAAAAAAATCTACTCTTATTCCAATTAAAGATTAAAAAAAAAAATCTGAGGATAGATAAAGTCTAATTTGAGGAGATATAAGCGGTACATAGCCAAATATAACACTTATAATTAAATGATTTCCTCAACGAGTATTTAAAAAACTTAATAAAGGCACAAATAATATATATGGATGTAGCATTAGCCTATTAGGCATATGCCTCCAGGCGTATATTATTCACCAGCCAACTCACCACGTCTAGGCTTACCAAAACTAGAAATAATTAAAACTTTATCACACAAATAAAGAAATGAAACACTTAATTAAATATCATACAAAGAGTAAAATGACAGATAATTTTGCACTAGCAACATGGCACCAACCATTTGTCGTCTAAACTAGTCAGATTACTCCGTATTACACTGTGTGCTACATCTATGTTTCCTCCCCTTTTTCCTTTTTTTGGTAAGAATTAAGAATCATGTATGACTAACTCATATGAGAATAATGGGCATTACGATGCAAAATAATGTATTATATCCTTTCTTCTAATTTATGTGATACTTGTTTTTAGTTCGTCCCAAAAAATGATGCTTTAATATATATATATTTAGTACTAATAACTTAACTTTAAAATATTCAATTTACCCTTAATGACATGATTTAAAACCGTACAAATATCTATTGCTTAATTTAGATTACAATTTTAAAAAATCTTGGTTGAATATGTCAACCCCTTATATTTAACTAGTATACTTATCCGCACTTCACACGGTCGTTAAATGCAAAAATAAATGTGTAAAAGGCCATTAGCGGGCTTAAAAGGAATTTATATACTATATTTCTTTTTATGAGAGAAGAAGATTTAGGAGTATAAATAATATGCATTTGCGTTAATTCAGAAATTTAATTTAATTAGAACATATACTTTCATGTAAATATAATGAATTTAATTTAATTAGAACATATACTTTCATATAGTTAATGAATTGTATATTTAAGTGTTATTTCATTAAGAGAGATTATCAAAGATTTTTAAATTTTAACATGAAACAAAAATTTCATTTATTTATTTTAATTTATTCAAAAAAAGACATTCAAATTATGATTTATTTGTCTATTGAGAAGAAGAAAATTTAGATAAATGAAATACAAACTTCTGAGTTGGCCAAAGAACATCATTAGGAACACCACCTCTTGCCCTTGCAACACAAAATTTTAAAACTTGCACGGTGAAATCTTGTTCTTTAAGGATACATACTTTGTACTTGAGATAAACAAATTAAAATACTAATAAGAAAGAAAAAATAGACATAACATGTTTGTAAATAATTTTAGTCCTTGTAATGTGACATAGTGGTGAATGTTTAGAGAAATAATTGATCCTTATCTTGATCAAAACAAATCTTGTGTTTCAACACTAAAGTGTAAAAAGAAATAAAGAAAATTTCTAATAGGTCGGAGAAAGAACATAAAACAGGAAAGAGAATACTTTGAGAGAGTGAAGCAAGAGTCCAAACTCCTATATTCTTCCTCTAGATGCATAGTTGTGTACATAAATTTAATGATAATTGAAACTAAAAATTTAATCAAATTCATTATTTTCTTTTAGTGGACCAAAAAAAAAATGAGTTTATTGGGTGATGAAAAGCATTATTACTTTTGGGCTCTATTTCTTTTTCTCTTTTATTTTTTTTCTTCCTTCTGGATGTCAAGATTCTTCACATTATCTCAAAGTAAAAAATTACCTCATTATTTTCAGCCTCACTTTGTGTAGATTTATATCCTTTTTTTGTCTAAAATCTACATTGCCAAAATAGCTAAATTTTTTCTCTTGTCTAAAATCTACATTAGTAACATATATAAACACAAACTATGGTGTTAATTTCTTCTTTCCTCGCCCTGTTCACCTCTTTTTTTGTTGTTTTCTATGCATTAATTCTTTCTCTTCCTCTCGTTGATATTCTCTACTTTTTTTTTTAAGTCTTTATTTCTACTTTTGGTTTGGCCGTGATCATCTCAATCACGGGATTATTTTTAGTACATATAGTTGTTGTTTCGTTTTTCCTTATGACAGTACTCAATGATTTTTGACAAAATCACTAAAAAAAAAAAAAAAAAAAGAATAAGAAGATCACAATTAATAGAAGGAAAATGAAACATTTAACGAATATTAGCACAAAAATAATATATAAATTAATTAATGCATAGATATCCATGACACAGTAACTAAAACATTGCAAGTTATTTTCTTATATATTCCAAAAGCAATATATTCTGAATTCTTCTCTAAAGAGAACGAATCAAATGTATACATAAGTTCCTTCGGTTAGTGATAGGACCAGGTGCAATGTTGGCGAACTCATAAACAATATATATTCATGTTCAGGCGAACTCATAAACAATATATATTCATGTCTTTCTGAACGATTCATCCTACCATAATATGCATCCTTCTGGCCTAGTGAAATCATCCAATTTGTTCTCCATGAACATTGTGGTAGACCATGTCTTTCATGTTCGTCACAAATAATGTGCAAACTTGAACCTCTGGAATAGTGCATGTTCTGAAAAAATAACGTCAAGCAAGACACACTAAAGAATAACTAGCTACCCATATAAACTTGCCACAAAAATTATATTTTGCTGTCATTCAAGTTTGCAATAAATCAATAGAGCCAAACTCCAAAAAATAACAGTAATACAATACAACAAAGTAAGTCGAGAAAATGATAACTTAACTTATTTTTTAGAGCAAGAAAAATAATCTATAGGGTAGGAACATGGCTTGCAATTGGCAAATGAAAAATCCGATATAGTAGTACCACCTCAGCACCTCCATAATTAAACGTAAAAATAAAAGTACCTAACGTTGAGGAAGGAAAATTTTGCAGTTTCCTCCATCACCAAACATTGGTGTCTATTATTCTTTTCTAACTTGCCGTTTCAATGGTATGAACTGGTCTTCTGCTTTTCTTTTTTGTGTGTGTGAATCCCAATTTATAGATGGGTTAGGAGAAATTTTATTTTGGGTAAAAATGACCATTTGTTTCCTCGTTGAATGCTACAATTAGTTGCCCGCAAGAATTACAACTCTTCATTGCCACCTCAACCATTTCATACAACAATAAATAAACAATTAATTTTAGAGGAAGAGAAAATAAATCAATAGAAAAGTCAAGAAAATGAGAAAGATAAGAAAAATAAAACTAAAACACAATACTAAAGTCATTTAGCAGCATCTAACCGTCTGCATGATAAATGTTATTAAGAGAGTTAAATGTAGCACATTAACATAATTAACAGATGATTAAGAGAGAGAATTAGAGGAGTAACTTTTATTTTAACGTAGCACAAAAATAAAAAAAAATAAAAAAGGATAAATAAGATCTTTGTAGAGTAGATCACATCACTCTTCTTTTTCTTAAAATAATTTATAATATATATATATATATATATATATATATATATTTTATTAAGAGAGTTAAATGTAGCACATTAACATAATTAACAGATGATTAAGAGAGAGAATTAGAGGAGTAACTTTTATTTTAACGTAGCACAAAAATAAAAAGGATAAATAAGATCTTTGGCCCAAGAGAGGTGTCACATCACTCTTCTTTTGCCTAGCTTTATAATATATATATATATATATATATATGTTATTAAGAGAGTTAAATGTAGCACATTAACATAATTAACAGATGATTAAGAGAGAGAATTAGAGGAGTAACTTTTATTTTAACGTAGCACAAAAATAAAAAAAAATAAAAAAGGATAAATAAGATCTTTGGCCCAAGAGGTGTCACACAAGACTCTTCTTTTCTTTTATATATATATATATATATATATATATATATATATATATATATATATATATATATATATATTGCAGTAAATTTCATTTAGACACTCGAATTATGACATGTTTCAATTAAGCATCTGAACATGTGATAATGTGTTCCTATTGGATACTTTTGAGATAAATTTTGAATTTTTTGCACGTGTTCTCAAGTGCCTATTTTGTAGTCCCACTTCCTAATTATACACATCAACATCAATTGGAACATGCCTGCGGTTTTACGTCTTATTGAAGCTAATTAAAGTTACACGACATATTTTAAGAAGTTAATTTCTACATAATGGGCATCAAACACACATAGAAATTTTTCCAAAATTATATTCGGAACTTTCTAATAGAAATACTTTATCATATGTTCAGGTGCTCAATCGAAACAGATCATAATTCGACTGTGTAAATGAATTATTGAAGAAGCTATCTATGTACTCTTTTTTTTTTAATTCTTGAATGTGTATTACTATCAGTTGCTGCACTTGTCTTGTATTTTGATGTCTTATTTTTTTTTTTTTATAATTCCGCGTTGGTACATTTCGTTTGAACTCAGGATCTATCGAAAATAACTTCCCTATCTCAAAAAGTAGGGATAAAATTTGCGTATATTTTACCCTCCCCGATCCCCATTTAAGATATTATGTTGTCTTTGTTGTTATTTAATTTATGTATTCTTTTTATAATTGGAATGAGGGAGTAATTATTTTCGCCAAGTTGAGAAGGATATTGCAAGCGCCGTAGAAGCTGCAGTCCAACGTCTAGAAAGAGGAATAGTGTCCCTTTTACCAAAAAGAGCAAGTTTATGAAAACGTGTCGACTTTAGAGACCAAACCAAAAAAAGAATGATGAATTTAGAAAAAGGTGAGGGGATCAAGAATATAGGAAAAGCTTTACTTTTCTGAGAAATACTACTACCATTTTTGTAACAGTGCCTTCCCCAAAAAATAAAAGACGTGAGAATTTGTGTATAGTAGTAGAAATTTGACAATAATGGAGAACCCATCTAATACCATTTATGTTGGCTAACATTCAATAAAGAATCAAGACGTCTTAATGCTGTTTGCTGCCACTGATTCTCCTTTTGTGAGATTCCTTACTCTCAAACAAGACACCTGACACATGGATTATTTCCGCCCTCTTTTATTTCATGTGACATTTTTTTCTTCTATAACATATACGCTAAAAAGAATGATATATTGTTGAAGAGCATCAAAAATAATGTCTTGTTCTTCCATGAGTTAACTTTTGGAACTGAATTAGACTCAAGATTCTTTACACAGTATTAGAGCAGAGCCCATCCAAATTTTTGTTTATCGATGTTGGGCCTCCATATTAAGTCGTTGACGCTCTAGATATCTAGCCCCGTACTTGAGGTGGGGGTGTCGAAGACTCCCTCATCGGATGAAAAAAGTGATGGGAGCCTCCTTATATAGTTTCGGGCAATTCTCCCCTCATGAGCTATCTTTTGGGGTTGAATTAGGCCCGAGATTTATTTCTTTACATGATATCAGAACAGAGTCCTTCCTATTTTTTGTTTACTGATGTTGGGCCCCCAGCCTTGGGAGTGCGGTATGGGTTAAAACAGGGATGGGTGGCCTCCTTATATGGTCTTGCACAATCCTCCCCTCAGTCGCTAACTTCTGAGATTGAGCTAGGCGCTTATACAATTAATGATGCAGACTTATAGTATTTTTGTTGTAGTTTTCAAATATGTAAATTTTATTAGAAAATACTCAAAAAAAATCTATGTTTTGAAATTGAATAAAAGAAAGAGCTGTTTCACTCTCCAAATAAGTCAATCCTCGTATAAATTGGGACGAATGGAGTAACTTCAATTAACTTAATTACATGCTTTCATAATCATAAAAATATCATAAAATATTTAAGACTACAAATTTTATATATGAATATTAGTTTTCTCTTTTGTTAACTCGTGCCCAATCAGATATTATACTATAGAATAAAACGAAAAGAGTAATAATAAGGCTTTGCAAGGGAAGTACATGCTTAAACATAAGTTCTCTTATAATCTAGAAGGAACGTATGCCGGTAAATAGCAGTCTAAACCTCCTCCTTCTTCTTCTTCTTCTTTTTTTTTTTGTTTGAACTCTCAGAAAAATTCGTAGTTGCTATCTTTTGAACGCGCACTGAATAACCTGTTTCCTGTGCAATAGCTCGAGTCTAAACCTTCTGTTATACTTTAGTACTTTATAGTTTAGTTGGTTTAATTATTACAGATTAATCTTTTGTCATGCTAACACACAGCTACCGAAATAACAAAAATAAGAAGTGATGTCAATTCAAGCATATTAATTAACACAGTTACAAATTGTGTTTCATGTTTCATTAGAGTAGGCAAATTATAATTGAGGACATGCTTTACAACCAGACAGCCTAGCTAGCTAATCATAGCTAGCAAATGGGGCCAAGAATTTGCCTAAGATGTCTTGTCACTACCAAATTGAACAAAGCATCCGTGCTGTGGTAACATATAAAAGTTTGTACTTTTGCTTCCATGATTGGATTTATTTTCCATATCTCATTTCTACACGACACAAGAAACTCAAAAACTCAAAAATTCCCATTTGTCTAAAATATTGGTTTTAAATTCAGAAAGTAGTATTCCTCAGTGGACTAAAGGCATAACGTAATAACAAAATACAGATATCAGATATGACAGAATTTAGGCTCCGAATTATCAGAATTGAATAAGTCCAGGTAGTAAATTTCATCAAAACAGAAAAAGAAAATTATACCAATATGAGACTATTTCCAGATTAGTTCACATTGTTAATTAAAAAAAAAAAAAAAAATCATTTCTGTAACGTTTCACAGGTTTAATGAATAATAGCCCGTTTAGTTAAGCTTAAGGGAAATTTGAATGTGAATTAGCATATATTTTTCACAATAGCATGATCATTATAACGGACATCGTTGAGTTCACCCTCGTAAAACTCTTCATGTATCAATCCGCTAAGTGTGTTCTTTTCTTTGACGGCCCCTTATTTACTCTTAATTGGATTGAATCATTCAAATCCTTTACATGATCTTGAAGTCATTAAGATGTTGTTCATTTGAAGATTTTATATATAAAAAATGACCTACTTTTAGGAGTACGCTCTATCTATACAAAAAACAACCGTCACCATCAACCACCTCTACCAAAGATCACCATCGCACGACCACATTCAAAATGATTTCCACTATATAACCACCACTATTGTTAGCAACCACCAGTACTAGTCACCACCATCATAAGCCAGGTTCACATCCAATATAATTTATCAGCTTGTCAGCACGATCATCAACTGCCTCCATCATCATTGTCCACTACAACCTCCACTTCCGATCACTAGTTACACTTCAGCAAACCACCGACCATTTTTACCACAACCTCCACCGCTCGCCACCATCTTAAAACCGCCATGGACCGATGACCACCACCATCAGTTATCACCACCACTAATTTTTTTAGCGTGCTTCATCAAACAAATAATTTTTACAACATCATATTAATTAAGATTTCCTCTATAATATTTACGTTGCTAAAATATTTAATTAGTTTTAAAATTAGATATTTTTTTAGTGTTTAAATGAAGATAAGTTATATTCATTCATATGTTGAGAAAATCCAATAGTTTTTTATTATCCAATATTTCACTACCAAGAAAATAAGAATTAGTGACAGACAAATTATGTAGCTAACCAAAATTCGCCGGTAAATAAGATTAACAACGAATTAATTAGTGACTGATTATCAAAAAACTCTATTAGCTACGAGTAATTTAGCGACAAAGTTCGTAGCTAATTCTAATTTTTTGTAGTGTTTAAATTTTAAAACAATGTCTTAATAACCGGATACAATATATTTCGACTCAAATATATTTCGACTCAAACATCTTAATCTTAATATTAATAAATACTAATCAGTCCATAACTAATTGACACTACAAAATGAGTTTATTAATTTTCCTAAGAGGGCTAGAAATAAACGAAGCATAGAAAATAAATTAAAGCTATGTCCACTCTCTACCGTCTCTAGTGGTTTCTCTTTCCGTCATGAATTGTTGGAAATTTCTTCATAGGAACATTCATATTTTCCGTATGTAGTAGACAACCTTTAATTTGTGGCACTTTTAAATTGTTCCCGACCGAATCTTTAAACTTATAAAACATTCCCCGCCCTTCCTTCTCTTACTGTCGCGTCGCGTGTAGGCGAATTTAGAATTTTAGATTTATGCATTCAATCTTTAAATTCATCAAATTATTTATGCAATTTTATATTGCGCTAAAACGGTTTGAAGATACTCCTAACATTGTTAAGTTCACAAATAACTTCCATAAGGGGTGGTCTTGATTTTTTGGCCCCCCTTAACAAAAATTTAAAAAAACAGCCTCCGCTTCAGAAAATTAGCTAGACAAAGCTTTTGTGCTCCTCAAACATAAGTTGTGGGCATAAATTAGTGTGGCCTAAAGGCAAAAGTTCAAGATATTTGAAAAAGTGAACCTGCTCAATTGACCACAAGTTCTGCCTTATAGGTAAAAGCTAGAACTTATGCCTGATGGGCAACAGAGACGAAACTATTGTTGCCCGTCGGTCATAATTAGTTGTGAACATAAATTAGTTTTGCGTATAAGGCAGAAGTTCACGATATTTCAAGACGTTGAACCTACTCAATTAACCACAGGTCCTGCCTTATAGGCAAAAGCTATAACTTATGCCGGATGGGCGACAAAAAATCTTCCTAGCAAATTTTTTCAAGTTAAGGTCATTTTTTTAAAATTTTATTAAGCAGGGACAAAAACTCAAGAACGGACACTTTTGAGGACACCATGCATCATTTCGCGCTCTTAATGTGGTGTAATATTGTCCACTTTAAGTCAAGTCCGCACAGGTTTTTTCAAAAATCTCACACCATTAAGAGTATTCAACGTCTTACAAGTAATTTACTTTTCTTTTAAACAACTGATATGGAACTTTATTTACACACCCAACATTTTAGTGGACGTTATACATAAAGTAGTGAGTTCAAATGATGCTCAGGTGTCCTATATATAAAGTCCTGCCCACAAGTAACATTCTTCAAACCATCTCGCATATCTCCATTGCATAGCTTGAACTAAAAAAGCACACAACAATTAGTTACCAAAAAGAAGGATCAAGTTAAGTGATTGTTGAAATGTCTTCTAGGGATGTTGAACCACTTGTTGTTGCACGAGTGATAGGAGAAGTAGTAGACAGTTTCAGTCCAAGTGTGAAAATAAATGTCATATACAATGGAAGCAAGCAAGTGTATAATGGACATGAGCTCATGCCGGCTGTCATTGCTGCTAACCCTCGTGTGGAAATTGGTGGTGAAGACATGAGATCTGCTTACACACTCGTATGTCTCTATACCTATATACGTACTTTTTCCATTCTAATTTATATGACACTTTTCGTTTTTCGAGATTCAAACTACAAAACTTTGAACAACATTTTAAAATGCATTTTTTCATCATATTGACATGAGAAAAATTGCAATTTATAGTACTTTTTGTATAACTTTTGAATATCTAAAATATTGAGTTTATCTAGTTTAGTTTCAAACATTAAGCAAATTGACTCTCGAAAAGTAAAAGGTGCTACATAAATTGGGATGAAGGGAGTAGTACAATTGTGTTACTCTGTCTAATTTTCAGATTATCTCTACTATTCCTTTTTCTGAACTTCAAAATTCTGACTATATTTTTGTCTTTATTTTCTTTGGAAAAGATCATGACCGACCCAGATGTTCCAGGGCCTAGTGACCCTTACTTGAGGGAACACCTCCACTGGTAATTATATTACGCTACTATTCACTGTTGAAAAGCATAACATGATATTACTACAACTAAAATTATCTTGTCAGAGTACTATATGACATTCACGTCAATATAATGGGCTTTAAACATTGGTTTTGCTTTTCCAGGATTGTGACAGATATCCCTGGTTCTACTGATGTCTCTTTCGGTAAGCAAATTGACTCTTTGGTTATCATAGTAGCTTGCAAAAATAAGTAGTAGTACTAGTTATATGGGTAAATCTTGCTGAGATGTGTCCGTGTGTGTGTTAAGATCAACAAATTGTGGAATTATTTGAAGAAATCAAAGCTAGGGTTTGATACATATATAGAGAGAGAAAGTGGTAAATATAAACTACCTTCTTTTTATTTGTTTCAACTAAGAGCCTGTTTGGATGGGCTTATGCCATAGTACTTGTTTAGAACTTTTAAAAATGCTAAAAAAAAAGTTAGGGTAGTCTAACTTATTTTCTTTGCTTTGTTCGCTTTAATTTCTATAAGTTCTTTTTAGATAAATTGAAGTCAATGGCCCGATTATTTTTTTGAGCTTATTTTAAGACAAAATGACTTTTAAGGTGGGCCAGCCAAACACTCAAAAAAGTTGAAAACAGCTTATAAGCAACTTATAAGCCAATCCAAACGGGCTCTAAGTCAACTGTACAAGTACATAGTCTTTTATATTGAGGGTAGAAATATAAAAGGCTAACTGCTAAAACTAATACATCCGGGTACAATCGGGAAATACAAATAATGTAAAAATGGGCTGGGCCCAATACAAGAAAATGGATCTAAGTAACTCCAACAGATCTCTCATGTAAAACCTACTTTATTAGAAAAAGCACAATTTTATTCATTTAATTATGTCTTCAAAATATGTCCGTCGTGTGCGAGCCTAATTTTTTCATGAAACAAGCACGACATTTTTCATAATTAGTGATGATGAGACTATGATCTAAGGACTAATCTCTGTTCTGATATCATGTTGAACCGTGCGTCCAAATAATCTTAAAATCTTCGGATGTTGTAGTCAAAGAGAATATCCTTTTATTTACTTAATTATATCTTCAGCGAATCTGACATGTAGAAATTCAAATTAAACAGGAAAAGAGATAGTGAGCTACGAGAGTCCAAAGCCAGTAATCGGGATTCACCGATATGTGTTCCTATTGTACAAGCAAAATAGAGGAAGGCAAACAGTGAAACCACCATCAACAAGGGACCATTTCAACACTCGAAGGTTTACTGCAGAGAATGGATTGGGTTCCCCTGTTGCCGCTGTCTACTTTAATGCCCAGAGAGAAACTGCTGCCAGAAGAAGATGAACCATGCAACTCCATCAACCAAAAATACATATGCAAATTAAGTAAGTTGATCTAAATTAAATAAGGTCCGCATTATGCAGAGTGACACCTAATTACACTGTAGGACCAGTAGTGTACGCAGAATTTTTCTTAAGCAGTGTCATAATATTGTACTAATAACCAGAAAACTCGTTAAGAGTGTCATCGTCATGCATCATACAGACTGTGAGCTCTCCACTGTGGTGCGTTGGCCATTTGTTTGTGGTATCTACCTCGTCTTTCATGTTACCTGTTTAATTTTGACTCTCCTTTGGTCTTACTATATAATGTAGAGGCCAGAGGGTCGTCTAGTTTGATGTATTGGAATATTATCAGTATTAATAAGATATGTATGATTATCATTTAATTATACTGCAATTTTCACGAATTGTGAATTTTCAAGAACAATATATGCAAATAACCGCCTCAATAACGTAACATTAATAAGTGATCTAAATAAGGTCTGCACTATGCAGAGTGACACCTTATATTGTAGGACTATGTATGAGGGAGTGACTCCAACATATGAGGAGCAAAAAGCTTTGTAACATGTGGACAAACATATAAAGTACAACTCTGTACTTAATGAGATCTCCACCAATTAGGTTGCAGTCCATTTGTCTGTGGTATCTGGTTTTCGTCTTTCATGTTACCCGTTTTAATTTTGACTCTCCTTTGGCCCTATATGATGTAGAGGGTCGTCTAGTTTGATGTATTAGATAAAATTGATGGAGTATGAGTATTAAATTCAGTATTCCTAATACATGTATGAGTTTCAATCCCCATGTTAATAGTTCTTGCTTACTACTTATACTACAATTCACGAATTATTTTACATTAATTTAAAGAGGAACAACACACATTAACACTATGTACAAATATAAGAGCACGTACACGACAAAAACTACTAAGGAAGGTAAAGAACGGAAAACTAAAGAATACACGTTTTTCACATAAAACTACTATATTGGCTTAAGGTATAAAGACTTACCCACAGGGCACACCCCTGTGGGACTTTGACTTAACTCTTATATTAAATCGAATGAGCCAAACCAACACGATTACAAAGTAGGCCGGGAGAAGTGCACAAATAACCGATTTCAAGACCCCATTTAAGACATAGCCGACACTTCTAAATTTTGCAAGATGCATGAGTCTAAAGTTCAATATACTGGTGTCTGAAGTTCGGCTTGACAATCCCATACTTAATTTCGACATTTATGTCTGAAATTTGAAATTTGGCCAGGCAGTTTAAAATTTCCAATATATATTTGGAATAAAGTTAATCATTCACACATGGATTAGGATCGTGAAATTCCACATTAATTTTATGATTAATCAATACTATATAGGATAGAAATCCCCACAGAGTTACATGCTCCAGCATCCAGGGGATACCATTCAAATTGTGAGAATAAATTTGGAGCAATTGATCAGCTTGTGCATCACATAATATTTTGTCTATCATTGCCGTGGAGAATTAATATTCGCAACAGTTTGATCGAGCTGTGTTTCACCAATCGCCACTGTCGTAGTGAAATTTTATGTAGATGGACTAAAATTCTGATTCTTAAATATTTATGACTGTTAGGGCATGTGATCTATCTTTATTTAATGATAGTAGCGCACCCATATTTTCCTGTATTGGTGAGGCGCTAGATTAACTAAACAATTAGTCAGTAGAAAGCCATTGTATTTGTACTTAATATTTGAGCTTGAAATTAGAGAAAATTAACCAAGTTAATTTGTTTTATTCATACTCATATATATGACACTACAAACTCTTTCCTGACCTTGCTCAGTTGCAGATCAGAGGAACGACAACATCAGAATAAAGAGCAATGCAAACAACAACAAAATAAAAGATAAAAGGGACAACGTTAATTTATTGTTACGATACTATTTTATTTTCCCATGCAGCGGCTGTGAACTGGCTGGCACTGACCATAAACTCAATTTGCTGCAAACAAAATAAGAGTCAGTGAGTAAATCGTCATAATGCAATATAACTTGAGTCAAATAATAAAATTGCTCTTATTTCATCTCATTGGATTTATTCAAGGACGGCTTAACAAAATTAGTGGTCTAAAGCTAAATTTCAATAAGAGACCTTAAAATTAATACTAACCAGCACAAGAGAGGGGAGGGAGGTTGCACTGAGAGGGAATTTGAGCGGAAATGCGCATAGTGTTGCACATGCAGTCGTGATCAATTGACTGTAGTGCAGCACAACACTCCGCGCTAGCAGTGGGTGCCCCTGGCACCACGAACGGGGCACACACGTTCAGGTTCGTAAGTGAAGTTGAGCATGTGTTCGACTGACACTCAATCACTTGGCTTTGAAGCACGATCACCAGAAGGCCGAAAAGCAATAGTGAAACAACTGATGACTTTGTAGCTGCCATGGTCGAATATATAGTTCTTTCTTACTTACAAATGTTTTGAAAAGAAATTGAAAGTAACTGATGATTTGGTTTTATTTATGCCAAGGGAGAAGTATTTATAGTTGCTGAACAAAGAGTTAAGCCGAAATGTATTTGGAAAATGAGACCCTTTGTGTGAAAGACCTAATTGAAGATATTGGTAGTCAGCTTTCTTGCATTTTTTTACCACACTTTTCTAATTGAGACATAATATATTACACCATTGGTTCCAAGTTATTATCTTGTTAGGGAGTTAAATACTTTTTTTCATTAACGGGAATTTAATTTGGGTAAATTTCATAAATATACAATTTGCTCAATCACATTGTAAAAAAAAAAAAAAAAAAAAAAAAAAAAAAGGCCCAAAAGTTACATTGCAAAGCTTTAGCCCAAAAACACTTTTATACAATGTTATACACTTATATACAAAAGACAGGTACATTATGTACATAGGTGTTTGAAGGTGTATAATGTGTAGGTATACACTGAAAAATATAATTATACAAATATTGTGCACTTATACACATTTATACCCACTTATACAATTTTATACACAATTATACAATATTGTATAAGTGGGTATAAACATAGATCTGGAGTGATTTTGAATAAAAATAGCACTTTTATACAAGACAAATACATTATGTATATAGGCGTATAAAAAATGTATAATAGTGTATAAGACATGTGTATATGGGTGTATACACACCTCTTATACACTATTATACAATATTATACGCACACATGTGCTCGTTGCAATAAAATTTTGGATTTTACTGATAGTTACTCTAATATGTTAAATTGAATATAAGCTAAAGATCTTATTAATTCCAGAAAATCCATATACAAAAGCAGAAAAGAGATCGATGTGACCTGGCGGCAATCTAATTTCTCGAAGTAGTTTTAGAGAGAAACTCTCTTTGTAATGAAACTAGGAGCGGAAGCGAGAAAGAGGAGGCGAGAGAGAGAGAGAGAGGAGGCAGAGAGAGACAGAGAGGAAGAGGAGTAAGGAGTGGGTCATTTTTTGTAAGGTTTAAAAAGATGGATCAATTTTGATAGCATTATTACCCAAATTAACGTACAGTGTAATTATTCCATTTAATTCGTTGCTTTGTTTGAGACACTTGCTGAAAAGATAGAATCGATAAAGGAAGTACAAAAACTTACTAAGACAATGCACTCAATATTTACCGAATCGAAGAGAAACATTTAAAGGCATAGAGTGATAGAGGTCAATGTGTTCTGTTTTATATATAGCTAGGGAGTTCCCTTCGAATCTGAATCATAATCTAAGATTTCTTACATTAATGTACTACTTATTTCACGAATTAATCTAAAGGACCAAAAATTGGAGAAGGCTTGAATACTAATTAGGTTTGGATTCAGATGCAATAATAGTAGCAATTAACTGGAGTTGTAATCATTAAAAAAAAAAACGGATAAGGGAATTCAAATGATATAGACAAAACTAGGGGAAAAAATTAAGCTAAAACACGATTAACTATTACTGTACCATTTAGTGATTATTGCTCAACAAGTAAATGCACCTCCATCTTATAAGCTGTAAAAAAATAAAAAAGGAAACCACTATTCACGTCTAGGGGTTATGTCAGGCCATGCCCCAAAAACAAATGAGTGCGTGATCAATACTCGATACCTCTAATTTTGACCGAGCAAATCATCTATCTATTCCCCATATAACCAAGCTATGCTCAATATTGTCAACATGACAAATGAAATATCGTCTAAAACAAATAACATAAACAATTGAGCTCATTGATCTCCTCGGCTAATAGAAATATAATTTCATTCAAGAATGGCAAATTATACCTCATTATTACAATTCAGAAAATACTGAGATGCAACCTAGTTATGCAAAAGTTGAAAATAGGATGGGCTAGCATCAAATCATGAGGTGAAGCTCACCAAAATAAAGTAACTGAAAGACGACAATCCTAACTTGCGTGTCCATCGTGTGAAGTACCTATCACTAAAAAGATAAAATAATTTAACATGTATAATGATACTCAATGTGTATCATAAACCTCCCTAGTTACTAGTATGTGATTCACATAAAACTTTTACCCTTTCATGATTGTCCAAGCTAAGAGCATTAGAGGAGTGTTAAGGCGATTTCTAGTTTTGCCATTTGAAAGATTGTTTAATTTGAATGTCACAAGCACATTAAAAGATTTAATAGTGTGAAATTGAAATGTCCAATTTTCAGCTATGTTTTGTAATATTCCAAATTAAAAGCTATTATAATGGCATGCACAATGTTGCCCTTTTCTCCGTTTTGATTAATGGACGTAGATATTTTGTTCCTTTTTCCCCTTTTTCCTTCCTCTTAACTCTTTTTTTCTCATAAATGTTTCTTTTCCTTTTCCTCTTCTCCTGATCTTCTTTTCTTTTTTCTTCTTCTTGTGCAAAGTGAGTTGCTCGATAAAAAGAAAAGAGAAAGGGGAAATTACTGTCAAATATCATTTGATCATCTAGTTTACAGTGTATAGTGTATAGTTTGTACTAAATATACATATACTATACACATATATACATCTAATATACATACCTATACACAACATATATAGTCAAAGTGTATGTGGTGTATATTTCGGCCATATTTGGTAATCGAGTCGGCCGAAGGATATATTTACGTAAGTTTCCCAAGAAAAAAATGGAAAAGGCAGACAAAAGAAAAGAGAGAAAAAACAAATCATAAGAGATCAATAGGTACTTTTCAAGCTAAACAAAATCTATTAATCATATCAAGACAAATAGAATTGTTTTACAAACTTTTCAAAAGCTTTGACAGACTAAGCTATACAAAATTTAGTCCGGGAGTAAAATGCCTACTTCAAAATTTTGACAATTTTGCACTTAACCCCCCCAAAAAAAAGTAAAAAAATAGAAGAAAAGAAGATGAACAAACATTAGGGGCAATTTAATTTAAACAAGAAATTAATTAGATCCTTGGGCTTGTGTTGTTTTTGGAATCTTGAGCTGGAGCAGTCCAATAAGACTTGACTGCAAACAGAAGTTTCTCTCTTTCCATAGGCCCATCTTCATGATCCACAATTAGAGTTTCCCAATTCAGCCCATCTGCTATCTTCTTGACTTCCACCAATGTATCTACATCCTCTCGGATTATTACACTTCCTTCTGGCCTTAAAATCCTATCCATTTCTAGTAATATGTCCTCCATTTCACATCTATAAATTGGCAAGTATGGAAATAAACAATAAGTAAAACAACAAGGCCATCATCGGAAATAAGACAGGAAAGTTATGAATATGTACAGTTCAAACATCTAGTTTGCCAAACATCGCCGAACTATACACTGCTTATATACTTCGGCTATATATATAAACTATACTCTACATATACACTGTGTACATATTTTGTAAACCAGATAGCCGAATAGTATTTGGCTGTAATTTTCCCAATAAGATATACTCGCTCTTCCGAATTTATGTGACATTCTCTTTAGTTAGTCCCTAAAGGAATGATGTTTTTATATCTTTAGTAATAATTTAAAAACTTCCCATTATGATTTATAGCTTCAGAAATTTCTATTGCCCGGTTTAGACCACAAATTTCAAAAAAAAAAACTTTTTCTCTTAAACTACGTGTCCAGTCAAAACTTTCATGAAGAGAGTAGTAGAATTTAAAAGAGGAGAAATAGAACTTACTTGTCGTTGTACATAGTAAATACTGAATCAGCATGAAGAAGATCATATGTTCTTGGGTAAGTTGACATAGCTTCACACCTGCGACAAAATTCAAGGTGAATATATATACACCAAAATCTTATTGAAGTACATGATCATCTAAAAATTTAAACTGTTAGAAAGATCAAACTTTTTATTTAACTACTTATGTCGGAAAGTCTTATTGAAGTGTGTGAGCATCTCCTCTAAAAGTTCAAATATAGAACGCATATGGGACCAAATATGCCCTCAAAATATGTGTGTGGGACCAAATATGTTCTCCGTATGGGGCCGGGTAAGTGTAGGTCTCTTAGATGATGACATGTGTCAAATTCTGGTGCTAATTGTCTAATTAATCTCGTAGTTAGGTTAAGCGGAAAACTGTTTCCGGTTCTCCAATCGATTGACCTGCAATAATACCTAAAGCTTCCCCCAATTCAACCAGGTCGCCATGAGTAGGACTCTTCGATAGCAGCTAGGTCTAGAGGGAAGTTATGAGCATTACGTTCATGCATAACTTCCATACCAAAGTTAGCACGGTTAATGATATCAGCCCAAGTGTTAATTACACGACCTTGACTGTCAACTACAGATTGGTTGAAAATTAAGGCATATTTGGATCAAGTATTTGATGGTAAGGTCACTAATAAGTGGGCTAAAGCATTAATAGAGGACAAATCAGCTCAATTTTGCGTAGTACCAGCGCATATTTGAACCTTTTCCGTTTGATTACTTATATCGGGGAAGGAGATGAGAGAAGAAGTTATTAAAGAACAAAGGAATTACCAGCTTTGATATGTTCCAACCAATCCTCTTTCATAAATGACACCAAGCGTGTTCACCTCAGCTTCAGCAGGAACAATATTCATCACCCAAACAGGGTCATCAACCCAACTAGCAGCAAAACCACCTAGGTAAGCATTCATGTCTAAGAGATTTCTGTACCTCCCTGGTTGGTTGAGCTTGTTGTCCACGCTCTTGTAATAAGAAACTCTTTTCTGCCATAGCTGTGAATCCTTCTTGAAAGATTCAGCTGTGATGCCATTGACAGTTCCACTGCTGATCCGAGGTGGTATCGCATGTAATCTTTTAGGCCATTTTTCCAATTGTCCGCCAGCCACATCTTCTTCACTTGATACTTCTGGCAAGGGAGTTACGCATGTTTCAAGCTCCGTGTACCTGAAAATAATGAATTCAACACGAAACAAGATTAGAGCTTCTTCATGTGTCAAAGATGCGAGTCTTAGTTCCTAATTTATCTAAATAAGGTGTGTCTGAGTTGCAGTCTTACCGTAGGTAAGAGAGCTAAGCATATTATAAATTACTATTCCTATGGTGAGAGTCATTGTAGTGTAACCTGATAATCTCTCCATTCCATTTATATCACACTCTTTTAACTTATTTAAACTTTCCATTTTACCTTTAGTGATATGCGTTTATCGTCATAGAAATATCATGACATATATAAGACCACAGAATAAGGATATTTTTAGTATCTACCGAAGTTATCCTTTTTCTCCTTAAACATCATACCTCAATCAAAGACTGACATATAAAATGAAACGGAGGACTAGTAGTTAAGGTATTAAATGTGAGGAGTTGAAAAGCACAAACCAGGCTCTATCAGGATCTTGGGCAGGACACATTAACTTCTTCTTTTGTTCTTTGCACTGGAAATGATTGTATGGTTTTTGCCATATTGCAATGTCATCCTTCTCAACAAACTTTTTCCAGCAGAGTTTCTTAGCTACCTCCTCAATTCTGGTTTGCTCACCATTAAGGTCCTCCCTGGTTCTTTCCCAGCCTTTGAAATATTTCCTCCACCGGATTGGTGGGCCGGAGAGTATCCAATATCCACCAGGTCTCAAGACTCTATCGACTTCCATTAAGTATGCGCCACCTGATCCGCCACACAGCACATGTAAAAACAAATTTAGATTTTATATGAAAGAATTGTTGAATAGTGTGACTATATCATTTAAGAGAATGCACTTTTATTTACTTAATTATACGCACCTTCCTGGTCCCACGGAATAAGGCAACGAGAGCAATGGGCCATGTCAAAAGCTCTGGATGGATAGGGAAGCCTCTTGGACGCGAGCACTCCAATCAGAGCAGGAACGCCTCGCTCAAGAGCAAATTGAACTTGCGCTTCGTGTGTATCCCTTGGCGCAAATGACATTGCTAGGATATCTCGCGACAAAAGATAAGCTCCCCAACTTGCCACCTACATAGATTATTGCAACCTCTTTAGAACAAATTTCTAAATGGAATCCTACAATTCATCTAGCCATAGAGAAAAATACTCCCTCCGTTTCAATTTGTTTGTTTTAGTTACTTTTGAATCTTATGGTCTTAAACTAAAGATATGCATAATGTACAAAAATGTCATTTGAATCTTACAACAACAACAACAACAACATACCCAGTGTAGTCCCACATAGTGGGGTCTGGAGAGGATGTTGAGTTTAAAGAGTTACTAAATATAAAACGTGACCTTACTTTTTTAAACAGGTTAAAAAGAAAAATAAGGCCAACAAATTGAAACGGAAGGAGTAGTACATTACCCCACAGCCTGTGTCAATGGCGGTCCTAATGGAACCATCTTTGAGATTGATCAACTTGTCAATGTCGTCAACATAGGCATCGGCACCATTAGGGAACATAGTCCCTCCACCGGGGAACCTAAACTTGTCTCCTTCTTTTCGGATCCAATTCTGAACGGCCTTCTCAACCGTCAATTCCTTGTGGGGCACATTGGCATACCATGCCAAATCCCTACTCTTAGGCCACTTGAACGGTTTCTTGTAACCGTGAGGCGCAGGGATGCGACATTTCAACAATTGGCTCTTGTCAGGACAATGCCTCTCCCTGTAAATCAATCTATCCCTCTTGAATTTTAACGATCTTTGAGGGTCTTCACAGGGAGTATACTCGCTATACTTAATGTCGCATGGCGGGTATACTTTGATGCCATCATCAGGGCCCGCGCCTTCACCTTCATCGTCACCTTGGCTGGCACTGAAATCCACTTGTGTGGATGTCGAAGCCAAAGAATTATTGGAAACGGCGGTTGTGGAAGTGATTTTCAAGGGGATGCAAGGGATGGTAGCCGGGACATTAGAAACAGGGGAGGTGGAAATGGAGCCTCTACCGAATAGATACGCAACGGAGCAGAGGACCGTAATGGCTATAGCCAATGTATAAAGATTGATTCTTATCGAGTGAGGCGAAGAAGCGAAGTTAGGTCCATTGCGCTTGTAGGTTGGGCTATAGTATGGGGGTGTTTTAGGACCTGCCATGGCACAAATAAATCAATTTCCTACTTACTCGTACAAAGCTCAATTAATGATTCAAAATTGCAATGTACGGTTTACTAAATGGAAGAGCTAAAGAAATCCAACTGAATGGCGTTTATAACACGGTGTTGTAGTTGGATCGGCATTGACAGAAGGTGGTAGGAGGAGAGAGACGTAGAGGCGGATCCAACAATTGAAGTTTCGTGGGTGCACCCACTACACTTTTTTTGTCACAATTGTTGGAACTAAGTGTGATATATGTAATTTTGAAATATATATATAGTTGGAGTGTCCGTAACAGTTGCTGAGGGTATTGCAGATCGACCAAGAGAAAGATGCGAAGAAGGAGAGGAGAGAGTGTTTTGTGGATTATGCATTCCTTGTATGGTTTGGATAACTGCTCTGTCATATGCCATTCCTTGTATGGTTTGGATGAAATAATCTCAACCGTGGAAATGTCCATCATGATTTGCTTCAGTTAAATTAATGTATGCATTCGTTACAAATGTTGGTTGGATTAGGATACAATAATACGAGGTTTCGCTTTGCCAATTTCTTATCTACCTAACTAATTTTATTGGGAAAAATGAGATAAAAGGGTTCTTTCATAGTGAAATGAAGGATAAGGGATTTTCATTTTATTTTAATTACAACCATTTAATTATGAATAGATGGGGCTGAATTAGAATATTTAACAGCTTATGGTAAAATATTAAAAGATCAAAAACTTGTAATAAATTCAAAATCCCTACCAGTTTCCCCATTTAAACTTGTAATAAATTCAAAATTCCTACCAGTTTCCCCATTTAAACTTGTAATAAATTCAAAATCCTTACCAGTTTCCCCATTTTTCAAACGCAAATCTTGATTTTTCTCTCTTCTCCTCTCCTCTCCTCTCTATATTTCTTCTTCTTCCTTTGTTTGAAAATCGAAGGTAGATCATCATTATTTTGTCAACCTTCAAGTTCACCTTTGAAGACAATTTTAATTTCAAGGTAATCTCATTTCTTTTTATGTCCTCTTCTTGAATCAGTGAAATACTGTATAATATGGGACATAACTGTACATAGAATTAATGTTGAAAGTTGACAGATTTATATAAGTACTTGGATTGTGGTGGGTATATGATTGATTGTTCTCACTTTTCAATTCATTCTTTCTGTATTCATTTTTTTGTTAGATGAGAATTGGGTATAGTTAACTTCTTAAGAGAAGCTATCTGTGCCCTAGGTGTTTGATAAATTTTCTAAAAGAATTGGTTTTCTATTAAGCTTCTAGATTCTTATACCTCCTAGGTTTGGTCTGATCAAAATATCAACATCTTGCGAACTAATTGCGTTAAAGAATGATAGTGTCATCCTGAGATTTGTTTAAAGAAGTTTAACTCAAGAAGTTAATCAATTTTGTATCCAGGATGGTTTCTTCTGCCAATAAAGTCCTCTTTTGTTGGTAACCTGGAGATTTCTAGTTGATGTGTAAACAACTGCATCTTTATTAAACATGCTGTTTACATATTGAGAAGGAACTTGCACAGGTTTCATGTCTAAACATATGTAGACATATTTGATTCTTGGGAAAATATTAATTTGTTATATATATATATATATATATATATATATATATATATATATATATATATATATATATATATATATAAATCTATGATTGTTTATATGAAATCTGAACCTACACTGGTTCTATGTGTAAACAATCACATATTGTTTAAACAACTTGCGATTATTTATAACTTGGAGAACATTATTCATTTGTTTTATTGTTGGTGCCATTGAGATGTTTTATATATGTATGTAAAATGGCAAAGAAAAATCAAACAGTTTATTAAAGAAGGCCTGGAGAAAAGGCTAGGACAACGAAAGAGGATTCTGCTCTGTCTAGAGAAGCATATAGGCTTCCAACAGCTCCGGTAACAGAAGAAGAAAATCAAATAATAAACAATCAAGAAATTACGGAAGCGGTAGAGGAAGAGAGTGTCCTGGCAGGCTAGGAAAGAGAAGAATAAAATCAAATAATAAAAGAAGAACATCAAGAGAGTGAGAAAGAAGAAGAATGATCTCATCAGCTCATGGTTTAGCTAGAGAAGAAGAAAGTGTAGAAGATGAGAAATCAACAGATCAGGAAGAAGAAAGTAAAAAATGGAGAAGAAAGTGCAGAAGATAAGGAATCAATGGATCAGGAAGAAGAAAACGAAAGTGGAGAGAAACTGAAGAAGAAAGTAAAGAAGAAACAAATCATGATGTGTTTTCTGAATAAAGAGGGAAAGTTATACATGATAAGAATGTTGCCCCTTCAAGATCAAATGTGGGTGTTTTTTTAAACTACCATTAGTGAAAATAAAGTGTAGGTGTTTCAGCATCGACTTAGTATTTTATGAAACTACTACCAGTTCAAACAAGAGATGGATGCTTAAACACCTACTATTTGTTTATTGCAAACAAACAATTGTTTTTCAAGCATCGACTAGTTGTTTATGGTAAACAAACAATAGATGTTTGTGAATTTTTTATGCTTTCTTTTCATTAATCATCTACTATTTGTTGATGCTTCTGATAGTGAGGTCCCCAGATGCATCAAGTCCATTGAGCTTATAAAGTATCTCTTCAAGATACATCATTCCGAGCACGGTAATTTTCCGGAAAAGATTTATGTAAAGTCAACTCTAGGAGGAAAAAACATTTGTTGAATTTAGAGAAGTGTTGTTAAAACATGGTATTTCAGAGAGGTTCAAAAAAAGTTATTTTGGGCATTTCCTTGATATTCCAATGCAGCAAGTAAATTTCAGGTCAATGATAGTTCATGGTCTTCTACTCCGACGTATCATTAGTGAGAAAAAAATGAAATTGTGGTTTGAACATGAAATTTACCAGTTTGTTTTGGCCCGAGGGAATTTGTCTTGATGATTGGATTACGGTGTCACCCCTTTCCTTCTAAACAAACACTGTTTAGTCTGCTAAAGAATGGTGGACCATTGTGGAAATTTGTTTCCAAGAAAGGAAAAACTGTTAATGCTAACTTCCTCCTTGAAAAGATCAAATCACCTAACACACCAAAAGATTAAAAGTTTTCACTTACATTGGTTTGGTTTTATCATTGCATCCTATGTGTAAGAGATCTATCAAAAGGTGTTGACGCCGACATGATCAAGCTAGTTTGAAATCCCTCTGTCTTCAACGAATATTCATGGGGTCTCAAAATCTACCTTTTGACTGTTGAGTATCTTGCGAAGCCAATAAAATCTAACTACAACCTCTACGGCTTCCCGTAGGCATTCCTGGTAACTAAATAAAAAAAAATTATTTATATTATTTTACTTTTAATATTTATATTGATTGCACTTAATTATTACTCAATTCAGGCTTGGGCCTTTAAAGCTATTCCGAAACTTCAACGAATTGCTAAGAATGTTCTCTTCGAGAGGATATTGCCACGGATGATCAGGTGGATGTCATATGGAGGCCTCAAAAATCTGTAGATCCACTCAGGGCTACTGACGAAAAAGATAAATATAATAACGCAAGGCTCTAAAACACGTTAAACAACCTCAGACTTGCTTAAACAACTTGAGGTTGTTTGAACTAAACAATATACTGACTATTTTGATCATTCTATTTAGGTATTGCACCTTTTCATGATTCCTACAAATGCAGAAAAGAGGAAAGAATACATGAAAGACCTTCAGCAATTCGCCAGTGAGAAAGCGGACGAAAAATTGATGTGTTAAAAGCAGAATTGGATGGGGTGACAACCATAACAACTGGTGAAGCAGGATCTAGGAAGGGTGGCAGTGAGGACAGGATCCCAGTAAGGAGTGGGGGTGAGGAAACGATCCCACTAAGCGATGGTGGTGCGGAAAGAAGTACTCCAAGCGGTGTAGATGACAAAAGGAGTCCACGAAGCCCTTTAATAAATTGTAGTGATAGAATTGATGGTTGTCCGATCAACAATGATTTTGGTGGTCAATATAGTGAAGTAGGTGTTGGTAGAGGAGCTTATGGTGTTTGTCCTTCAAATGTGAAGTATGCCGGTGAATGTCTCACCATTGCGGATAAACAAAGACAATTGAAACTGAAAATTTCTTATATGGAGAAGGAGTTTAAAGATATGGGATAGGCTATCAAAAAATTTCTAACAAACTATCCACATGTTTACGCTACAAACTTTTTGACAGTCTGTCCTATATCTTTGAACTCCTTCTTCATATTATACATTTTCAGTACCAATTGTCTTCGTTTATCCGCGCATGTGATTCAGACGCACTTCACATTTGAAGGACAAACACCAAAAGCTTTTCTACTAACACCTCCTTCCCTATACTGACCATTAAAATCATAATCGATCGGACTACCAGCAATTTTGTCACCACAATTTATTAAAGGGCTCTGCGGGCTCCTTTCATCACTCGCTCCTTATGGAGTGCTTCTTTCCGCACCCTCACTCCTTGGTGGGCTCTTTTCCTCATCTCCGCTCCTTACTGGGATTTTGTTCTCACCGCCGACCTCCCTAGCTTCTACTTCAGCAGTTGTAATGGTTGTCACCCCAGCCAATTGTGCTTTTAACATATCAATTTTTTCGACCACTTTCTCACTGGAAAATGGCTTAAGGTCTTTCACGTATTCTTTCCTCTTTTCTACATTTGTAGGAACCATGAAAAGGTGCAATACCTGCATAGAAAGAAAAAAAAGTTAGTAGTATGAGCTTGCTTTATAAACAACTGAATATTGTTTAGTTCAAACAACCTCAAGTTGTTTAAGCAAGTCTCACGTTGTTTAATGTTTTAGAGTCTTGCGTTATTATATTTATCTTTTTCGTCAGTAGCATTGAGTGGATCTGCAGATTTTTTTAGGCCTCCATATGACATCCACCTGATCATTTGTGGAAATGTTCTCTCAAGGAGAACATTCTTGGCATTTCGTTGAAGTTTCGGAATAGCTTCAAAAGCCCAAGCTTGAATTGAGTAATAATTAAGTACAATCAATATAAATATTAAAAGTAAAATATTACAAACAAAAAATATATATTTAGTTACCAGGAATGCCCACGGGACGCCGTAGAGGTTGTATTCATATTTTATTGGCTTCGCAAGATACTAAACAGTCAAAAGGTAGCTTTTGAGACTCCATGGATATTCATTGAAGACAAAGGGATTGCAAGCTAGCTGGATCATGTCGGCATCAACACCTTTTGATAAATCTCTTGCACATGGGATGCAATGATAGAACTAAACCAATGCAAGTGAAAACTTATAATCTTTTGGTGTGTTAGGTGATTTGATATTTTCAAGGAGGAAGTTAGCATTAATAGTTCTTCCTTTCTTGGAAACAAATATCCACAGTGGTTCACCCTTCTTTAGTAGACTAGCCAATGTTTTTTCAGAAGGAAAGTGGCGACACCGTAATTCGGTCATCAAGGCAAATACCCTCGGGCCAAAATAAACTGGCATATTTTCATGTTCAAACCATAGTTCATATTTTTCTCACAAATGATACGTCGGAGTAAAAGACCATAAACTATCAAAGGCTCGAAATTTACTTGCAACATTGGAATATCAAGGAAATGCCCAAAACAACTTTTTTTGGACCTCTCTAAAATACCCTGTTTTAAACAAACTTATCTAAATTTAATAAATGTTTTTCCTCCTAGAATTGACTTTACATAAATCTTTTCCAAAAATCACAGTGCTCGGAATGATTTGTCTTGAAGTGATACTTTATAAGATCAATGGACTTGATGCATTCGGAGACTTCGCTATCGGAACTATCAACAAAATGTAAATGATTTAAAAAGTTGATTAATTAAAAGAAAGCATAAAAAAGCTACAAACATCTATTGTTTGTTTACCACAAACAACTAGCCGATGCTTAAATAACAACTACTTGTTTACAATAAATAACTAATAGGTGTTTAAGCATCCCTCTGTTGTTTGAACTAGTAGTAGTTTCATAAAAAATACTAAGTCGATG
This sequence comes from Lycium ferocissimum, assembly GCF_029784015.1. Taxonomy (NCBI): domain Eukaryota; kingdom Viridiplantae; phylum Streptophyta; class Magnoliopsida; order Solanales; family Solanaceae; genus Lycium; species Lycium ferocissimum. The sequence continues at coordinate 15,626,317 of NC_081351.1, forward strand.
TTGAAACACCTACACTTATTCTTCACTAATGGTAGTTTAGAAAACACTCACATTTGATCTTGAAGGGGCATCATTCTTATCATGTATAACTTTCCTTCTTTGTTCGGAAAGCACATCATGATTTATTTCTTCTTTACTTTCTTCTTCACTTTCTTCTCCACTTTCATTTTCTTCTTCCTGATCCATGGATTCCTCATCTACTGCACTTTGTTCCCCATTTTCATTTTCTGCTTCCTGATCTGTTGATTCCTTTATTCAACACTTACTTCTTCTGTTCCTGATCTGTTGATTCCTTTATTCAACACTTACTTCTTCTGTAGCTAAACCATGAGCTGATGAGATCATTTCGTCTTTTTCCTAACTCTCCTGATTTTCTTCTTCTGTAATTTGATTTTCTTTTTCTCTTTCCTGTCCTGCCAGGCCTCTTTCTTCCTCTGCCATTTCCTCAATTGCTTGATCGTTTATTATTTGATTTTCCCCTTCTGTTATCAGAGCTGCTAGAAGCCTAGCTGCGTCTCTAGCCAGAGCAGACTCCTCTTCCGTTGTCCTAGCCTTTTTTCTAGGCCTTCTTTTATAAATTGTTTGATTTTTTGTATTTTTTTTTTTTTTTTTGGCCATTTTACTTGCATGCAAAAAACATCTCAAAATTGTCAACAATAGAACAAATGAATAATGTTCTCCAAGTTATAAATAACCGCAAGTTGTTTAAACAATATGTGATTGTTTACACATAGAACCAGTGCAGGTTCAGATTTCATATATAAACAACCATAAATTTTTATTTAAAAAAAAAAAAAATCTAATACAACAAATAAATATTTTCCCCAGAATTAAATATGCCTGCATAAGTTGTTGTTTAGACATGAAACATGTTCAAGTTCTGCTCAATATGTAAACAACAACATGTTGTTTGATAAAGATGCAATGCTTACACATCAACTAGAAATCTCCAAGTTACCAATAAAAGAGAAAATTTATTGGCAAAAGGAACCATGCCAGATACAAAATTGACTAACTTCTTGAGTTAAACTTCTTTAAATATATCTCAGGATGACACTATCATTCTTTGGCGCAATTAGTTCGCAAGATGTTGATACTTTGTTCAGATCAAACCTAGGAGGCATAAGAATCTAGAAGCTTAACAGAAAATCAATTCTTTTAGAAAATTTATTAAACACCTAGGGCACAAATAGCTGCTCTTAAGGAGTTAACAATACTCAATTCTCGTCTAACAAAAAATTGAATGCAAAAAGAATGAATTGAAAACTGAGAACAATCAATCATATACCCACCACAATTCAAGTACTTATATAAATCTGTCAACTTCCAATATTAATTTTATGTACAATTATGTCCCATATTATACAATATTCCACTGATTCAAGAAGAGGAAAACAGAAAAAGAAACGAGATTACCTTGAAATTAAAATTGTCTTCAAAGATTGAATTTGAAGGCTGACAAAATAATGCAGATCTACCTTCGATTTTCAAACAAAGGAAAAAGAATATAGAGAAAAGAGAAGAGAAGCGGAGAGGAGAAGAGAGAAAAATCAAGAACTGGGTTTGAAAATTGGGGAAACGGCTAGGGATTTTGGGTTTATTAAAAGTTTTTTATTTTTTAATTTTTTTCCCTTAAGTTGTTAAATATTCTAATCCACCCCCATCTGTTCATAATTAAATGACTGTCATTAGAAGAAAAAAAATGAAAAACTCCATATCCTTCATTTCACTCTCAAAGAGCCCTTTTAGTTCATTTTCCCAGGAAAGTTTACCATGTAGATCGCGAGAAGTAACAATAATACCTCGTCTCATTTTGTGTTTTAGTTTGATTGCGCATAAAGTTTTAGACTGTACAAAAGATTTTTAAATTTTATGGCCTTAAATTAAAGGTGCATATAACATATGAAACATATCCTTTGAATGTTATGGTGTTAAATATGTCATGTCATTCCCATAGGAGAGTAACTCCTATAAGAGAATAAAATCGAGGATAAAATGAAAATGTTGAAACAAAAATTTACTAAATATAGAAAGATATTCTTTTTAAAAGAAAAATATAAGACACATAAATTAAAATGGAGGGAGTACTAAATTGCAAATTTGGGAACAATAAGAATAAAAGACCGCTTACAGGTTCCCAAATGGGAAGTAGAGAAAGGAAGTAAAGACAAAGGGAGAACAGTTTAAACAAATGAAATTGACAGAGGATACATAGGAGTGATGATGATTCAATCTGTATTCCTAGCAATAGGTTTCCCAAAAAGCAAAGCCTTACTAGACTAACTGCTATGGGGACTACACTATAGCACAGAACGACTAAGGTAATTTTCATTAGTTTCTATTGAAAGACTGACAAACTCTTTAAAAAGGGCGCCCTTCTAGTCTCATCGATATGAAAAAATATTACTGTAATAATTATCCCAAGGAGACTTGGAAAACCCAATGGAATGCAATCTAATATATAATTTCTGGTCAGAATTACTCCTTTTATATGACAATATTTTAGGTATAGCCTTTAAGATATTTATTCTATTTATATATTTATCCTATATATTAGTTAAAAAAATTGAAGTAGTGTTTGAAAAGTAAATTCAATAGAGAAAAACGCACGCCGTATACATACCAACTCATCTAGCTTAAAGTACTAGAGAAAAACAGTACCTTGGCTTTAACTTATTATATAATACTAGTTCTAGGACACGTGCGTTGCACGTGCATTCCATGCTAATCAAAACAAAATATTTCAAAATGAAATAATTTTAGAAGAAGCAATGTTTTACGCGAAATTTGAAAGATAAATGATAGCTCAGGTTGGTGAATGGTGATCCCACTTAATCAATGTTCATTGTCATTGCAAAACACAAATTTTTGAAAATTTCTATGTAACGAAGTTGAGAGAATATCCTTATTTTGGGGGTAGGAAAAAATGTTTCTTTAGTAGGATATTTTTTATTTCGGTGAGTATTATAGCAGTTTGTAGTTGTACTCAATCAACTGAATTGATTTGACATATCCTAATGCTTCTAATGTTTCGAATATTCAAACTTGATAGTTTCTTTTATATGCATTATTATTTCAACAAATATATATTTTAAATTTATCATAGCGATACTTAATATTTATTGACATTAGAAAAGTTATATACTGATGTATATAAGTATAACATAATTGCACATACATGTACTTTTTGTGCGTTCAAAATTAGAATTCTTTTATACGTGAACTTGACGTAAGAATATAATTATAATACAGGATATAACACGAAAATCGTGCGTTCATGAAAAACTGATGCCATCTTATTAGAGAAATTTATATATTTTGTTTTCAAATTTAAATTTTAATAATCAGAAAAGAACTTGGCAAACAAAAAGACATGAGCTTAAAAATATTATAAAATTTCTTGTGGTGTAACATCAAATTTAAAGGATAAAATTACAAGCTCAAACTGAAAAAAGAAAAATAGAGTCATGACATGCGAAATAAAGGCCAACAAAAAAAAACCAGAGTAAACATACCAAAATATTGTCATAATAATTGCATTGCATTTTTGTAAACATAATCAACGTAATATGGATAAAAAATTTCATACGCATATAAAAATTAATTCTATATAATGAAGGAAAAATAAACAAAAAGGAGCATGATAATATTTTAATAAGGATACCTTATAATTCTTAAACGATATTAAAGAATGTATATAGAAAAAATCAGTACGACTTTTAGTACTACAAAATTTGAAACAACTTTTAATCTCATATACATTGCTATAATACTGTTTATCTATCTTTTTTTTTTTGTTCTTTCTATAATACTTGAGTAGCATTTTAACATACGCCAAAAAAAAAAAGGAAAGAGAACAAAAATTATATTAAAAAAGTAAATGATTTTCCAACAATGAAGCAGACATAGCTGAAAATAATTGTCAAAGGCTTACCTTTTATAGGAGTAATTGTGAAAACATCGTGTGAGATCCAACTTACCTTCAAAATACTTCGTGAATACAAATTTTGATTAGTTTTTTAGAATATGTATCTCTAAAATGAAAGAAAAGAAAAAGGGGAGAAGATAATAAATAATTACAAACAAATTATATCTGAGAACTCAAAAAATTAAAGATTTGAAATTCACTTACAATTTTATATCTGGAAAATTTCCATCCTGCAACCATGACAATTCATATATTCCTCAACAAAAAGAAGATGATTAATAAGAATGAAATAAAAAATCAGAGACAATTGAGTTAGTCAAGATTCCTACTATCACAAATGGATAAAGAAAACTATTTCTTGTTCTTTCTGCCATCCAGATAATTCCTTCCCCAAAAATGGAATTGAGTTTTTGGATTGAAAACTAACCTGGAATCTATATCTGTGATAGCAAAAATTCCATGAGTTCACATTTAATAGTATATAATAAATGTGTTACATCACTTGAATAGGATTGACGTTTACACTCCCCCAAAACAACTTTTAGATTTCCAGAAATGAATGCTAATTATTTTATCTGTAAAATTTATTGGGTGAAGGCAAACCAAACAGTGCTGATATTTGGGATGTTACCAAGAAGGCAAAGGGACTGCCTTTGTTACAAAAAGAAGACCCACGTTTTTATTTATTCCCTTTTTTTGTTATTATTGGTATACATTTTTTATTATATTTGTAGAATGTGTATATACATATTTGCACACGAAAAAAAAAATCTTGAAATAATGCTTGTTTGGAATGTAGAGAAAATAAAGGTCTGTTCCTTTCCTCCAACTTAAATGTGTAGTTAATTTTGGATATCTTCATTAGTAGAAGATAGAGAATATCAAAAGCCTCAGTAATGCTTATCATATGAATGGGCGTCATATTTGTATTTATTTCAATCAATTTTTTTTAATTAGAATGTGTATTTACATCTTTGTACAAAAAACACTTTTGAAGTAATGTTTGGTTGAGGGAAAAATTGTCACCCAGTTTTTGATGGGTAAATTCGTAATTCAACTTTTAACTTTCATTGTTCCCACTTTTAGTATTATATTATTATACTAGTTTCTACGAACGTGCGAAGCCGTGTTAATTATTAGCAAGTGCATTAAACCACAAGGTGATTTGTATGTATTAGAATTATAGGTAGTAATCTAAAGTAATTTGTATATTAACCAACAAATCCATTATAGGAAGTTTTGGTCCTTAAAATTATTATCCATTATAGCGTCTCAATCCTACTGATTTCAACCCTAAATGCAGATGCTGCGCCAAATACAAATTATAAATAGTTCAGCACATAATGTACTTCAATTTTGCCACTTGAATATTATAACATAATCCAGAAATTAAAATAAAACCTAATTGACAAACAAAATATTATTTGAGAATATCAAGAAAGAAAGAGAAGGAGTACTCATGAATGCAAAAAGAATTAAACCAAACTAAATTTAAAATTCACATGTACCACATAAAATTATTTTGAGAGTTACGTTATACAAAAAAGAAGATGGTAACAAAAGTATTTACTGACAAAACACCCTTTAAAAGTTAAAATTATCTCTTCAAAAGCCTATTCCATGTAAGATAAAATTATAAAATCAAGCCTAGTTTTGTGAATTTTCATAGATTTCTAGATTTCATAAAGACATCAAGTCAAATCGATCTTATATCCTTCGAAAATTAAATTATCTAGAATAAAATGGCAAAGCTAGATCTTTTCTAGTTCTAAATTATTATTTTTCATGTGTTTATCTAGTTTTTACACACGAATCTATTTTACATTAGCCTTGAATTTGTATTTTTTCATATATTTACACTTTAGTGAAGGATGATCATATCCTTTTATCATCTGGTTAATTTTAATTTATTTTTGGTTAACAGAAATGTGTTTTATACATAATAAAATAAGTCATTATGTTGTTAGGAAATCAGATATTTTGTTACAATATCTTTGGAATGCGACTACTTTTACATATTGCTATAACAAATTATGGCAAGAAGCAATTTCATATGAACAATAGAACCCTAGACCTCTAACTATGAACTCGATCAGTCCCATTCCTGCACTCCCTGTCTCTCGCAGACCTCGAGCCTCAAAATTTGTAGTCATTTTGGGGGTAAGTTCATATGTCTCTTCAAGAAAAAATTTATTGTGTAAGCGTTCTTTTCGTACTATATCTCTCCGACGTGGTGAATTAATTCCACTAAATTTTTTTATAAAAGGAAATAAATTTCTTATTTGTTGAATGTATAAGGTAAAAAAACTGTAGGGTACTCAAAGTGAAAAACTCGTAGTAGAATTCCGAGTCCTAAATATTAGTTCATCCAAAAAAAGATATTACATTTTTAATTGATTTCAAATTCCCAAAATTAGTTCTATGATGATTACTACAACATTTTACGAAATATAATATATTTTCAAAGATTTAAAAATATCAAAAGCATAATACATCGTTGAAGTATCCATACACGTGGTCAGTGCTCTTGCTCAAGGAATGAAAATATTGAATAATATGATATTAGAGAAAATATAATATATTTTCAAAGAATTAAAAATATCAAACACGTTGAATTGGTATGGCTGCTTTAAAACTTCACCATTAGCAGGACACTAATTCTAAAATAGCTAGAAGGTTGGAAGTTGACTAAAATTAGAAGTTCGCGAATTCACATTAGTGGATATTACACTTTTATCCAATATGAAATTATTTCATTAAGACATTATTTACTTTTTAAGGATATAAAAGTCGTTCAATAATTAAAGGATATTTTGGTCAATTAACATTTATATTCACGCTTTTATAATACTAACTTATTATGGACCAACAAGTAATTTAATGAGAAGGAGCATTAATCTGAAAGCTAGTAAAGAATGAAAACGTGCTCCAAAATGTCGTATTTCAGCAACTCTATAAGTTTACAAAAGTACACAAACTTGTATAAATTCAAGACAACTCTACCTGTGGCTCCGAAGTATTGTGTTTCAACAATTCTATTTCCACGAGAATGAAAAATTATCCGTATTATTTTTGTACAAAAAAAAGTATAGCTTCCAGTGAAACTCAAGGTAAAATAATTTTGAAGGGCACATGTTCAACAGAAAAGGTCCAAATAAGCAGAAGGGTATAATTAGCCATCACAAACATTTTTATTATTATCAAGACTTGTTATTCCCAGAAAAAACCATCACAAACATATTATTCTCACGACTCTTATCCCAGAAAACTGAGCAGACTCGGCTAACAAACATGTCAACGACAACTATGAAAGAACAGTAATGGAAGTTGGGTAATCTTAGTTTGTAGTTCACAATTTTTCCAGCAAAATAAGTTATGGCAACCACTGGATGGAAGATGTTCATCCAATATGTAAAGCACCACCTATATACACAACTTACAAGCAAAAGCGAACATATCAAAAACGAAAAAATGGGTTGTAAAAACAACCTTCTTAGAAATAAGACCATATCAAATTATCAATAAATAGTTTGTCAGGACGATCCTTATTCAATTGGCTGGGACTGAGGACTACAGTCAAAATCTCTATATAACAGCATTGTTTGTCCCAAAAAAAAATTGTTATAGCGAAATGATGTTATATAGAACATATGATATAACACAACATGAAAATCGGCTCCAAAGAAAACTTGGCCATTATAGTAAAATGTTATTATAGAGAACGGGTATCATAGAGAGGTCTGACTATCGTCTATGATTCCTTCTGCAATGTCAATTCCCTTAACAGCAGATGTCAATGATGATGATGTATCACACCTACCATCCCTTTTCTCAAGATCCTCAATCTCATCATCAGATGCTTCTTCAAGAGAGGAGCCCTCTCGACTCATTTCTTTGATTTTCCTATATTCGTCATAGTGTGCTCGCCTGTGCTCCCTAAAGCTCTTGCTCCTTTCTGAACCAGAATCTATTGATGTTGTAGCAAAACAAATTAACGATCAGGGCATAGTTGGTTGCGCGTACTTTATAAAGCATACCAGCATAATCGAATTCATTCATGCTACACAACCCAACCCAACCCCTCTTTAAATCCAAATAAATTAAGAGAAAAAAATATCAAAATAACATAAAATGGAAGCAGTTGATGACTAAAAATAACTAGGCAAGAAAAGCAGGTGATTTATAGCATAACCTTTTACCACTTAAGGCAATTGTCAATGAGAAAGCACACAAAAAGAAAGATATTTTGACAAACTTTTTTTATAGGGCCTTTTTTTTTTTTTTTTTTTTTTTTTGACATGGGAACCCGCATGTTCGCTACCCTTCGAGTGCGCACGGGTAAACCCGGCCTCCCATGGCAATAGCTCGCAAACCACACAGAAGAGGTAACCCGCACTAGGCAAGCCCCGTGCGATGAGCTCGACTCAGAAATCCCCTGCTGTCGTAGGCAGAGGGTTTTGAACCTGAGACCTCCATTATGAAAGCCCCATACTCAACCAAGGCGAGCCACCCTTGCGGGGTGGGCCTTTTTCATTTTTGGTCCGTCGGCCGAAATTAATTACAGGCACTAGCCAAAATGTTTAAAACTTATACACTGATTATGTATGTTATATATGTATATTTACGTATATTATATGTATAGATTGTGTATACAATAAGTAGATTTATACTTAATATATAAAACCTAGACCGCTGCTGGCTATTATTCTGTTCTGTGGTCCAAAAATGTAATTATCCCCTTTTTATATGACATGCTATTGTTGCAGAGTAGTAATTCCTATATAACAAGAATTAGAAATCTGAAGCGCAATATTGTGACATAAAAGACAGATAAACTTAGACCTTCATCATCTTGGTCCATGATATCAGCCTCATTGTTAGAAGATGTCCAGCCAGACCGTCCCGATTTATTTTCACTGGAAGATGCCACATCATCAAATGCACTGCATATGACTTCTGACTCTATTGCATCACCATTGGCCTCCTCATAACTATCCCATAGAGATCCTATAGTATCATTGTAGTCAGCAAAAAATTGGAAAAGCAATAGAGCAAATTATAGTTTGGCAAAAGTCATAGATAGCCCCCTAAACTTTTCCACATATTCCTCATGGCTACCTAAACCTAATCTTGTTCCAATTTGATACCTAAACCACTCTGAATTTGTACCATTTAGACACCTTTTTTACAATCAGTAAAAAATATAAAATGTGTGTATTACACTCGCGATGACGTGGCAAAATGACCAATTAAATGATGACATGTGGCAGATTAGTCCAAAAAATTATTAAAAAAGGAATTGAGTTTTAAAAAAACAAAAAAAACTTAAACCCTAATCCTAAGCTAACCAACCGCCGCGGCCGCCACCCACCCAAACCCTTCCCCTGCTATCCCATCGAACCCACCCCACCCAAACCCCTCCCTCTCCCTTTACCATCAGAATCCCCAGCCATAGCAATCCCACCGTAGGAACCAACCACTTTACCTTCCTCATTCCATTTCTCAATTGTAACCTTCCTCTCCATTCCATTTTTCATTGGTACGAGGAAGAAGACTGAGATTTTTGCCGGAAAAAATTAAAGAGTTCCTACCAATTTCGCCGGAAAAGATGGGAGTCACGCCAGAATTTTTTTGATTCCCATATCTGATTTTCTTTTTATGTTGAGGATTGAACCTCGCCGGAAAAAATGAAATTTCACCTGGGAAAATTATAGTACCCAAATCTAATGTTTCTTTTACTTGGAGAGAAAACAAGGGAAATGGGTTGAGTTTAAAAGTATAATTGGAGAGAGAAGAGGAAAATAATGGAGGGAGAGAGGTCTCCATCATGGCTTTGAAAATTATCAAAGAGGCAGTGATGATGATTTTTTTTCTATTTTCTGGGCAAACTAATTCGGGCATGGAGATTACCTGACCCGTATCCTGGCATGCCGACCCGGTATGGCCTGTGATTGAGAAGTTTCTCTCACACATGCAATCGGTGTTTTTCAGCCATGACGTCGTTGGCTCTCTTTTGCCTTATCATAACATACATCTGAGCCTCAATTTTTTTTTTGATTAAGCACCGGCTTAGGAAAAGGGTCAGATTTGATGCACAAGGGGCAATGTCTTTTCGAACTTGAGACCTTGAAAGGGAGCGGCTCAAGATTCATGTGGGAGATAAAAAGGGTCGAATTTGATGCACAAGGGGCAATGTCTTTTTGATTCATTTTTTTTTGCCTTTTTGATTTTTAATTATTTAGGTTATGTTGGCTATCATTAGGTCTATAAGATGGGGAAAAAAAGAAAAAATATTATTTGAATTCATTTCACGCGCTTCAAGAGGGTGAAGAACACGTTTTTAGCCACCTCAGCAAAAGGCGTCTAAATGGTACAAATTCGGAGTGGTTTAGGTATCAAATTGGAACAAGATTAGGTTTAGGTAGCCATGAGGAATATGTGGAAAAGTTTAGGGGGCTATCTATGACTTTTGCCTTATAATTTTAGTCCTTGTATGCTAACATGATGTCACATTTAAACTTGTATGTTACACATTATAATATAACCTTATTTAACTCTGTCACCATCCATTTTAACTGACACTAAAATACTAAGTTTCAAATAACCAATAGCAAAAAATGAGAGACAATATTTGAGAAAATAGCAAACACTTATAATTATTTATTTGTACGTGAAATACATAGAGTGAAAACCTCACACTTCCATATTTACCCTTATGAGATCCTTTAAAAACAAAATCAATGAGTAGAGAGGAAAACAATGGCACATAATGCAATTTGAGAATCCAAGGTAAAACACACTTCCCAGATGAGAAGCTTCTAAGGCAAGAGGAGAAGAAAATAATAGCCTGTTTGGCCAAGCTTATTTTTCCCCCAAAAGTACTTATTTTTTCAATAAGTGCTTATTTTAAAAAAAAGTGAGGTGTTTGGCCAAGCTTTTGGGAGAAAATAAGTGCTTTTGGGGAGTAGCAGAAGCAGTTTTTCAAAAGCTAAAAAAATAGCTTTTGCCCAAAAGTACTTTTAAAAATACACATAGAAGCACTTTTTAAAAGCTTGGCCAAACACTAATTGCTGCTCAAAAGTACTTTTTAAATTAATTGGCCAAACACAAACTGCTTTTAGCCAAAAATACTTTTTTGAAAAGTACTTTTGAAAAAAGTACTTTTTAAAATAAGTTGTTTTTAGAAGCTTGGCCAAACAGGCTATAAATCAACTTTAGCATTTGGAGTTAAAGAATTACTTATAAACTACCTCTAATCAAACTATCAATAAAAATTAAATCCAAACTCGAGTCAAATTCTAGATCATTAATATGACTAAGACTCGTTCAAAAGGGATAAGACACCAAGCAAAGAAGCTCTAAGGATGTCTATTAAATTGATCGTCATGTAATAAAATCAGAATTTGCAACACATCACCATCAAATTTGCACTATTGGTGCATAACAAGAGAACTTCTATTATGACGATAAGGCATGAGGAATGAAATAGAAATTGCATGAACATACCATCATCATCGTTCATCCGGTGATATGGTGTCTTTGGTTCAGTTATTTTCTGCCTCACTGGCTTATTTGCCTCAATTTCTTCCAGATTTGCCTCATCCCATTTTACATGTGAACCACTGCACACCAATGAAATATGTCGGAAGCAAATTTAAGAAAACATCAATAGCAATACTAAACTAATTGCACAAGCCAATCTCAAATAGTTCAGCTTCTTCCAAAAAGTCAAACAACCTGACACCATTTTCCTTAACTACTTTCTATAAGGCCTCCTAACTACTTTTATAGGGAGAATTAATTATTTCTTCGAGCTAGAGAGAATTTATCGAAAAAGTTACTCCTTTATATATATCCCAAATATAAAAGGTTGGAATTGGTGAAGTTTGACGGAATCCTTAGGCTTCTTGAATAAGGGTAATTTTTTTCTATTACATAGGTCGATAGCGGCAGGGTAAAGGGAACAGTGAGAATTGAATTCACAGCTACTGTGTTGGGAAATCTTACTGGAACCACTAAGCTGTAAACCTTGGTCGTGGGTGAATAAATTTGAATTCAGATTTAGCGATTAGCAGTGCCTTCAGCAAAGAAATTGTGAATTGCCCTGACCAACTTGTCCTTTTAAGGCTGCAGCATTTTCAGGTGAAACTTCATAAAAGAATATAATCGAACCTCCTAACAAAAATATTTCAGCTTTTGGGTGCTGAACATCACATTAATTAGTCAACAGCAGGCTACTTGTATTAAAAACATCATATCCCAACAGAATTTCCTTTCTCTATCCTTTTCTATCAAACAAAAATTAGCAACCGAATGTGACTTTAAGCAAGAGCAAGATCTGGCTAAAATATAATTATAGAGAATAAAGGCAGTACTTCATATTGCCAAATAGGATCAAATTTTGCTTAGTTGGTGCCGATTATCCTGAAAAAAATATAAAAACAGATATGCACTTGTCAGATAAAATAATCAAACCAGAATAGGAAAAAGACTGATCAGATTTGCTGAGTACATTAAGGGTGCCCCAGAAAATACTTCCCTCAAGAATGCTTTTCACCGTGAAATCATTTTCAGGTGCTTGGTATGGAGAAAATATTTTCCCACCAAAAGGGAAATCAATGGTTATTTCATATCCACTTGTTTTAACTATCAGTCATTATCAGTAAAACAATATTTCTATACTCTAGCATTCACCTGGTTTTTTCTTTTACGGAATAAGGAGCATTCACCCCTTATAATTACTTGACCACTGGAAAATGATCCAGATTTTTCAATGAAAAACACTATCCACTCAAGAAAAACATTTTTCTTCATACCAAAAAGCACCTGAAGGATATAAAGACTTCATCTTCTGTCCCTTATCAGAAAATGACTAGTAATCCTAACGGGCACATTTAGACACCAGAAATTTCCAGCTATTACAACCTGAGATCAAAGGTGGATCTAGTGCAATTCAGAGGGTTCAACTTGAGCCCACTAATATCCAGTAGAACATGTATACATTTACAACCAAAAAAACTGAAAACGTATATATAATATATTACACTATTCCGATTTCTTTACTTACTGGAAGCAAAGAAGAATGCATATTTAAGCCATAAAATTACAAAAAGAAATCAAGAAACCTGTAGAGGAAAGAGATGAACCTACAAATGGGACTTCGCATATCACAATGAGTTCGAAGGACAGAGATGGAGAGGAGGAAGGTAGACTGGTCGTCGTCCAATGCACTTTGACAAAACAAACACAACTCTGCCGGCATATTGTGATCTTGCATAACAAAAAGGATAACCCCCATAACCAAGCAATCAATTATGATTTCTCCTTGGTATACCAGAGATAAGACTTTTGTCCAAAGATCGTGTTTCTTCACCACCTCAAACTCATGTTTTTTCTCCTCAATTTTAAACAAAAAGGATTTTAGGAGAGCTAACTCCTCTTGAGCTTCTGCAATAAGATGCTCGACAACAGAATCAAGCTTCCCCTCTTGCAACAGCTCTTTCAGATAGCGCAAGAGGGAGTCAATAAAGCCTAATCCATTTGTACTGGGGAAATTACATTTTGATGACAGTGGAGCTTTAAAAAACATATATTTTAGGTCTTCCATGACTCGTTCAATCTTTTTTAACTAGTCAGAGAATACCAAATTAACTTCTCCTGCTTTTTTAACAGAGAAAGAGTAAGCAGCACATGTTACCTCAGCAATAAGACCTTCAATGCGAGTAAGTATATCACTCAATTTTCCCTAATCGACATTGAGATCTTCAGGCCCATTGTTTCAGAAGTTCATCGAGTACATCCTTCTGAATGTGAAGGATTTTTTCATCAATAAGAAAGAGTTGGACAAGTTTGTTCTTCTGAAGAAGGAGTTTCAAATCTTAGAAGTCTAAATTATCTCAAGAACTTCCTCAGTTTCATAAAAAATGCAAGCATGGAACTAGAGAAATCCAAAGATTCTCTTTAATCATATTTAGGTTGTCACTGGGAATGTTGCTTACATCTGTTACGTTTGTTATTTGGAAGAAATGGATGAAGATTTTGCATTTGGATTGAGGCTTAAGATCTCTCACATTTTGCAAGAGATCAAGCCCATTGAGCTCCGAGTTATAGACATCTATACACGACATCTAAGAGGTTTAGTTAAATTTCAAATCCAAAGGCAGCCGGGATGTGATAGAATTTGTTGAAGGTTTTGTTTATTTTCTCTTCAAGGTTTAGTTGGAGTAATCAAATGGTGAGGCATGTTCTTTGTTGCTGCATCTTATCCAAGTATCAAAGCAATTGGTACCTTTGCTCATTTATCTTGAAGATCTCTCTCTCGATCAGGGGAAATTGAGTGATATACTTACTTGCGTTGAAGGTCTTATTGCTGAGGTAGCATCTGCTACTTACTCTTTCTCCGTTAAAAAAGCAGCAGAAGTTAACTTGGTATTCTCTGACTTGTTAAAAAAAATTGAACAAGTCATGGAAGACCTAAAAGACGTGATTTTGAAAGCTCCACTGTCATCAAAATGTAATTTCCCTAGGACAAATGGATTAGGCTTTATTGACTCCCTCTTGCGCTATCTGAAAGAGCTGCTTCAAGAGGGGAAGTCTGATTCTATTGTCGAGCATCTTATTGCAGAAGCTCAGGAGGAGTCAGCTCTCCTAAAATCCTTTTTGGATAAAGTTGAGGAGAAAAAACATGAGTTTGAAGAGGTGAAGAAACATGATCTTTGGACAAGAGTCTTCTCTCCAGCATGCCAGGCAAAAATCATAACTGATTGTCTGGTTTGGTCTTTCTGAAACAGTCTCTCTAGCTCCACGAGGAAAGAATAAGGTCTGCGTACACTCTACCCTCCCTGGGCACCCACATGTGGGAATACACTGAGTATGTCGTTGTTGTTGTTGGTTATGGAAGATTTGATGAGTACATTAAGGGTGTGTCTGTTGTGATAATTCCCTCAAAAATGTTTTTCTCCATCAAATCATTTTCAGGTGTTTGGTATGAAGAAAATATTTTCCACCAAAAGGGAAATCAATGGTTACTTCATACCACTTGTTTTAACCAACACATAGTCATTGTCAAACAATATTCTTATACTCTAGCATTCTTCTTGCATAATTACTTGCATATCCAACCAAACCACTAGAAAATGATAAAACATTTTTCTTCATACCAAAAGCACATAAATCAATTGAAAACTCTCAATATAGAATATAAGAACATACTTTTTGCCCTTTATTCAGAAAAATGACTAATAATCCTAATAGGCAGATTTATACACCAGAAATTTCCAGCTATTAGAGGCGGATCCAGGATTTAAGCTTTATGAGTTCAATCTTTAGGGTTTTATCATTGAACACATTATATTTTTAAAGAATGTGTTCATATCTGCTATTTCTTGCAATTTTAGTGAAATTTTACATATAAATTTATACTTCGCGTTGAAAGTAATGAGTTCAGATGAACCTGGTATCAAAGCTGCATCCGCCCCTGCCTGAGAACAGAGGTGGATTCAATTTGAGCCCATTAATATCTGCTAAAACGTGTATACAAAAATTGAAATTGTATATATAATATATTGGACTATTTTGATTTCTCTAGATACTGGGAAGCAAAGAAGAATGCATAATAGTAAGCTATAAAATTACAAAAAAAAAAAAAAAAAAAAAAAAAAAAAAAGATCTAGAAATGTGTTAGAGGAAAGAGATGAACCTACAATTGGGACTTGGCAGATCTGAAGGAGAGAGATGGAGAGGAGGAAGTTAAGAAACAAGTGACTTGTAGTCGTCCAAATGCACTGTGACAAAATTGGTCTGAATTTGGAAACCCAAGTCAACCACGTAGGGTTGGACTGTTAAGTTTTGGGCTTTTCTGAAATCCGTAGACCAAATGGGGGAGAAGTTTTCATCTTTTGCGTGGATTGTCCTTCTTTTGGGGTGGTCCTTAATTTTTATCCCTCAAATTGCTGGTCTTTAATTTTTATCTTTCGCTTAAAAAGGTGATTGAAAATATTTTGAGGTTTTGGATTCAAAATCCCGCTTAATAAAAAAAATACACAAGGTAAGGCTTTTGCCAAAAGTCTGCGTTATGCGGTAGAAATTATCTTAAGGCATAACTAAAAGTTTGTCTTATAAGGCAAAATTTGTCATCTCCGATAGACTTTTAGTTATGCCTTAAGGAAAAATATGCCTTCTCTAGCAGAAGTTTGCCTTACAAGGCAAATTATGCCATCTTCGGCATCGGTTAACTTCGCCCGAATAGGCATAGGTTCATAGAAACCTATGCTTTGCGAAATTATTATTATTTTTTACTCTGCTGGGTTTCGAACCCAGAACCTCGGGTATTTTCGGTCACTTTTTTAAGCGAAGGACAAAAATTAAAGACCAACGAATTGAGGAACAAAAATTAAAGACCAGTCCGTATGAAGGGTAATCGTGCAAATTGCTCAGAAGTTTTTGCGCGGATCGTCACTTATATCTGTGATATTTAATTTTTAACCCTGCTGCTTATTTAATAAAAATATCCAAATTTGCTTCACTATTTATCTTCAAGTCTCGCTCGGCATAGTATTTTTCAGATTGTTGAGTGTTGAAACTTGTCTTTTCCGGTATAACTTGTGTGAATGTGATGATACATATGCCGAAGCGAAATCTAAACTTATGCCTTTTTTCAGATTATGTTGAATGTTGAAAGTTTTGTCTTATCCGACATAACTTGTGGGATATTAAGATACATATGTTGAAGCTAAATGTTAACTATACCAGCTGAAATTTAGTTTTTGTCGCGCCAAAAGTAATGAAGGGCAAAAATTAAAGACCACCCCGAAATAGGGGCATTTGTGCGAAAACCCCTTCTATCAAATAGGAGTAGGAAATGACGCGTGGTATCTCTAAAAGTGTTTGGTCTTAACTTTTGTCCCCACTTAACGAAATCTTTAAACAATGGCCTTAACTTGAAAAAAAAAATAGTTGGGAGAAACTTTTGTTGCCCGTTAGGCATGAGTACTAGTTTTTGCCTATAAGGCAGAATTTATGGTCAATTGAGCAGATCTGTCTTGAAATATCCTGATCTTCTGCCTTATAGGCAAAACTAATTTATACCCACAACTTATGCCCGATGGGTAACAATAGCTTTGTCTAGTAAATTTTTGGACGTGGAGGTTATGTTATTAAAAAATTTGTTAATGGGACCAAAAAATCAAGATCACCCCTTATTGAAGCCATCTGTGAACTTAACCCGTGTTTGAGCTATTTTATGCGTATTTTGACTATTTTCCCTCAATACGTACTGACTTTTATTTGTATAGTTAACAGGCAATTCTATTCATCAAAATTTCAATAAATAAAAAGAAATTACTTTGTCTCTACTGAAATTTGAATTGGAATTTCTGACGATCTTGGCTAACTTTATTATTCGATATGCTGCACCCTTACTTGCAAAAACAACATATTTTATTATTATCAATACAAGGTGATTTGCAGCATCCTGTTTTTCTGTGCATTTATTTTATATTATTAGGTTTAGGACAAGAGGCGTTCACGTCATTATAGGGAAATAAATTCATGTAAACCATGTCTTATTCTTCGTCCTCAAGAAAGATGCCCAAGCCTCACAGCTATTACTTTTGTATTTGTATATATTATAATAATAATCCTCTCTGTCTTATTCCTGCAAACAGCCAAACCATGTCTTATTCTTATTTTCTTAAAATGCGGTATCTTCTATTATTATTGAATGTGCAAACAAAGTATCACATTGATAGCTGAAAAGAAAAATGTTACAACTAATTTCTAAAAATTACAAAAATACTATTATTCAAAATTTTAACTTTTTAATTAAAAAAATACAACTTTTTACATTCCTAAAATATTAATAATACTTAATTGTAGGAGTTACTACCATTAATGCATATCCACCTTTTACTTTCTCTTTCTCCCTCCAAGAAAATATACCTAAAAAGTATATGGTATATTTAAATTGGCAAATTTAACTGAAAAGATGATAGCAAAATATTTGTGCATATAATAGTAGAAATTAGTATATTTAAGTTTGTATATTATATATAGTATATAATATAATGATACCTTTTGTGTACATAGTATATAATATTACAATATACCTAATATATGAATATATTACTATACGTGCCAACCAATTCTACTCTACCGTAACATATATGTGTGTGTGTGTGTGTGTGTGTGTGTGTGTGTGTGTATGTCACGACCCAAGTAGCCGTGAGTGGCACCCACACAAATCCCCTAGTGGACGAACCATCCCCTTACCCAATTATCAAACCATTTTAAAACAATTATAAAAGATAACTAGAATTAAATCATAAAATTGTCTAGTCATGTCATCAATAAATAAAAGTGCAGAAATCTAACTATCACATCCCCAAAGATCCGAAAGTCATCGTACAAGGACTCTAAACATAAACTATCTAAGGAAATAACAATTGTCTGAAGTGAAAATAGACATCAACGAAGAGAAGATTTTCAGGCGGCCTGACATGGATAGGAGCTCACTCTCAAATCTGTCGGACACTAGCCTCACGCTAAATATAGGGTCTGGTAGATGTATTTGGATCACAATTTGCACTCAAAAGAATGCAGCAAGATAGTATCAGTAGCAAACACTATGTACCGGTAGATATCATAGACCGACTAAGATTAGTATCATGCATAAAACCATAAAATCAATAGAACAGACAGATAGGCACAACAGCACATAACCATATGAAATTATCAATAAGAATCATCCAACATCGAAATAAGATAAGCTCACACCTGAACAAAGAATCAATGAAAGTAACTCAACCCATGTCATTATCAACACAATTGTAACTCACGAATTATCTCAACTCTGTCACATATCCGTACACACATGCTAAATGGTATTGTTTGCCTAAATAGCCATGATCTACAAGGGACCCATGGTGTCCATGTACCACTCGCTCCAAAACTGACCTCGGATCACGAGCCCATAGCTAGGCCACATCCTCACCCCCTGTCAGATGTGCCTTCTCATATTTATATGTTCTTTCTTATTTCAATGTATTTCCGTTCCAATAATCAATAAGGTGTTATATCCCGTATTTCGTACATTGGGACAATCCGGATTAACTATGGGAAGTTAGGGACAAAACCATTTCGGGATACAAAGTCGGGATTTTTGACCTTCGGTTTTGTTTTGAGACATAATGTGTTCATGAATTTGTTGGTATGGAACAATTAGGGAAATTTGGGACCAAAATTGTAGTATTGGAAAGTTGAAAATCATGCAAAATTGGCCTTGTGGCCATGTGGCTTGATTGGATGGTCCCACACATTTTGTGTTCAATTTTAATTGCTCCAACACATATGTGTGGGCCATAGACACTTGTGTGAATCATATGGGAGCTTAAAAGATGACTTCTAAGTCATCTTTCCTCATTTACACTTAGAAAAAAAAGAGGAACTTGAAGAACAACCAACAACACCATTCGGCCAAGGCACCAAAATTTCAAGTCAAAAATTAGCCATCCCAAAAATATTTCTTTGATGCAAATCCACTAATTGGAGGTCCCTAAGTAATGTGGAAGTGTTGTTCGGGTCATCCAACCACTCGTTGTGTCGATTGCAAACCCTAGCCTATTGGTGGAGTTGAAGAAGAAAGGTGAGATTTAATTATGTTTTATGTGTTATAAGGTTGTATGCATGTTGTAGTATGTTAAAATGGATGAAAATCATGAAATATGGCATGTTGGAGTGAAGGTTGTGTGTGTAGTGCATAGCCGTGTGTGTGTGTGTGTGTGTTGTGTTGTATTGAGTAATGACTTGAAGTTTAGTTAGCATGTTGTGATCATTGTAGGGTGAAGAAATGAATGAGAATCATCTATATATGTTTGTAGGGATGTTGGCCGAATGTAGGCTATGTATGTGACAAGAAATGGATTATTGTTAATTAGTATTTTGAATGTTGTCGTTATGAATTCTATGTCGACGATAATAGTTCTTCATCGACTCAAATGTATATCGTAAGTGTTGTGTTGAATTGGAGGTTCTCGGGTTTGGGAATAGTTTTTTGGGCAAATTGGAGCCTTGTTGGATTGTTGGAAATATTGTATGAATTGTTTGAAATGTTCTTGAATGTTGTTAGTATGGATTCGGATTGGTATTTGAATGTACAAAGCTGCTGATGTTGGCTTGAAGTAAGTCGTTGAATGAATATGTTGAAAGTTGTTGAATGATGTAAAGGCGAGTTATTAATGTTATCATTGCCTTTCGGATTGCTTATTGATGTTGCTAGGTTGGTTGTTGTTGTTGATTTCGCTTTGTGTTAAATTCTCGGGGTTGGTCTATTTACGGGGAAGTGTCACCAAATTTCCGTAGAATTAAGTGTTAGTTTGGAAATGAATCCTAAATACCTTTAGCTAATGTTTGGCACGTTATGACGTATTTGTAGATCTTAGAGAGCCCGAAGTTTGAGTTTGGACCCAGCTTTGAGGG